>NC_060891.1:25244378-25379378 GCF_014805685.1 Silurus meridionalis | reverse complement strand
TGGTTTATCACACAGAGGGCTGGACACTACAGATAAAAGTATCAGATAAGGTGAGAGGAAGCTCCCATTTGTCATACATTGTGTTTGTAACAAAAACAAAAAGCAGCAAAAGTTTCCACAATGTTCCCTCTCATATCGGCAGTAAAAAAAAAGAATAATTATAATAATTTTTCACAATTTTTTCCTTCAATATGTTGAGGCGATGTAAGTTTATGTATTGTATGAGTATTGAATGTAACATTTCATGAAATAAACTAAAAATATATACAATAACTAATAGAAAATCACTTTAAAAGCAAAAAATAAACAACACCTTTATGGTGAATGAACCCCAGGCCTCTTCACCCTACATCAGAACCTGACGTAACTAAAACAACCACAAATCTTAACAAGTAAACTACAAAACCTAGCGGATCTTTTTCTTTCTTTTATTATAGAAAAAATCAAAACTGTTTTCATTTTAAAGACGTTCAGTCTGCATTTTCAAATCGTTTCCGAAATTGCTCGTCCTCACATACTCGATCATAAAAACCCCAAGATTTCATTCACATTTCTGCATCGTTTCAATCTGACATTCATGTCCCCCAGTCTCATGTTCATGTAGGTATCTTCATGTTTCGGTTCTCATCGAATTGATTCAAATGCAAATGCGTGTTCATGCTCTTGGATAAAAAAAAAGTGCAGGGTGAACGTTCTCGAATCGCGTCAAACGTAATAACTGGCGCAATAATCAACTGCAGTACGACAGCGAAAGAACGGGTCACGTGATTGCATCGGGTGACTAAAAATTCCTCGTTGGTTTTGAACATCGTCTCGGTCGATTTACAAATGGAGCTTTCAAGTTTGTCCGCTTTGGATAGTATTTTCCAATAGCAAAATTTAAATAATTAATTAATTCAAATCACACGTCGCATTATGACTTTTTTTAGTTGGCGGCTGAACATTTCCTACAAGCACGTGGAGCCACGCAGCACATTTTCTTCTCTGCCACATGTTTTCTGGTGAACGTACCAATCAGTTACACTTGTGTTGGTGTGTTAATGAGCAAATTCCTTTAATCCACGTGTGTTCCCCACTTTGCTGAATCTATCGTCGCCTTTTCAGTGACACGGAGAATTTATGAGGCTTTCGACATTCTGAGAACTGACGGTCAGCTTACAGCTGTTAGCCCACACACACACACACACACACACACACACACACACACACACACACACACACACACACACACACACACACGTAGTATCACTGCATGGGCCGGTGTAAGCAACAGGTGTTAAAAAGTGTAAAACTTTCCATATAATAGCCCACTGCTTACTAGAGCTATCAGACTGAATCAGACACGTCGATCCCTATTCATATAATAATCAGAATATTTGCAGAACATCAGATCTCAGCTTTCTGGAGATGAAGTGCCCTAGTGTTGAGGTCTCCAACTTTCCAGTATTGAGAAGGTTCATTTTGGAAAATATTGCGAAATATTCGCCAGAATTAAACAAATCATTTACAAAATTATCAGAACAATAAAAAGCTGAACCTGCGGCGAGTGTGGAAATGATGTTTTCTAAAATTAAAACATCAATACAGAAACAAATCTAATAAAACGGCGCCGTATCTTCAGAGGTATTCCACAAGAACCTTATTGAGACCCGCTAGCGACTGTTCCACGATCTGGTCCCGGGTCACGGCCTGGTGGGTTCGGGACCTTGATTCATTCCGATTGGTCAGAGGATTTTGAGTATGTCATTAGTTCGGTAGTAACAAGTTAAAAAGATGAGTGTATGGCAAAAAAACGTCACATGCTCCGAATATATCTTGTTTTTAAAAACGTTCTGAACAAAATCTCTTTTTGTGCAGGGCGGGAATAATAAGTCTCCAGTGTCTGACAAATGGGTGACGTCGCTCTGAGACAGGAGAGGATCGATGGAGGACCGTTTATAGCTGCTATAAGGTCGTGCTTGTTGGCAAGTACAGGAATAAAACACTAAAAATGTAAAGAGAGGAAAGTATTACCTCACCGGACCTTAGCTTTCCTATAAGTGTACCTCATCATGGTTACAGATTGTGAAAGAAAACGAGAGGCGGTCCGTCCAGTGTTTATATTTGGATTGAGACAAACATAATCACAAGAATGTTGTAAAGTCTGAGATCCTGCTACAGCGTGATCTACTCCAGCATCGTCCAGAGGAATTCTGTTGGAACGGATACTGTGTGTCTAAATTAAAAACAGCCTCTGGATTAAACACTGTCAGGAAAATTGTGTCTCGCTTGTAGTGTGCATGTTATAAAACAAACTACAGGACCGCTTTCAAAATGGGAAAAAATAAAATATTTTTTATATACAAATATATACACGTAGACAGATACATATATACGTGTGTATATACACATACATATACACACAAAAAAAAAAAAAGGCTGACAAACTTCAAACGGCACAAATTTTGCTGTACTGTATTAACATTTTACTTCAGTTTATAATAAATAATTATATTTTTATTAATACATTTCATTATTTCAACATAAAACTCCATTAAAACAATTCCCTATAAGTTTTTTGGTCTATCGTGCTCTCCGCGAGAGACCGGGAAAATCAGCCAAACTAATTAGTTACGTGGCAAATGCAATTCCGCGATAAACCAGAGGGGCGCTAGAATCAAACCGCGGAAAAACGGTGG
Source organism: Silurus meridionalis (assembly GCF_014805685.1). Classification (NCBI taxonomy): domain Eukaryota; kingdom Metazoa; phylum Chordata; class Actinopteri; order Siluriformes; family Siluridae; genus Silurus; species Silurus meridionalis. The sequence goes on along the minus strand of NC_060891.1, from coordinate 25,376,700 downwards.
ATTACTGTATACTGCATCACAGTACTACACACAATTTCCTCTCGAGTTTTGCCTTCCAATCCAAACCAAAACTGCAGTTTTCAGTTCAGTAAAGTGCATCAAAATGAAACCTCAGCAAACATCACAATCTCCAAAAGTCCAAGACTACAGAATTGACAGTAATGCTCCTGTAATACACTGGGTATTTAATAAGCCGGGATTTATCTTAAACTGCACAAGCAACGCTGTAATCTACAAGCGCTTCCTTTTCATGTTGTCAAACAAATGAAAATATCATTACTGACATAAAGGTCAAGGGGCAGTCACCCTCACTCATGTCCGACACGTTTTCTGTCCAATCCATTAGCAAGGGAACAGCCGGAGTACGCAATTTTTTTTAAAGCAAACTTCGCAGACGGAAAACAGTCGTCATTTATAACTTTACGGGTCTGCAGTGAAAGTGTTCTCAAAACGATCTCACAAGTTCTCACAAAGTTCTCACAAGTGCCCAAACCGTGTCTTCTTTTCTGCTCGTGTGAATTTTTTACTCTGGCGGCATTTCGGTTTCATTCAATAAAATAAATAAATAAATAAATAAATAAAATTACCTTCTCTTGTAATATTTTATTATAAATAATTTGCCTCGATGCATTTTTTATATTTGAAATTACTTGAATTTACTCAAATCGTTTTAGCCCTAATCACAAAAATCTTAAGTGTTCCTTTCATTTCTAACACGAAGCTAATTCAATGAGATGCCTGGATTATTGCCTTAAAAAAATGCAACAGGAAATTAAAAAGAAATATACAATTTTCACAATTATACCATTTGTAATCTATGGTTTTATCGTTTACCTCAGTAAAAGTACAACACAATGAACTGTCTCTTAACATCTGTACAAATTCTGATTACAAAAATCTTCAATTCATTATTTAAATCATAGACGATTTCCAGGAAAAAGATAATAATACAGAAGAATGTCGGTATGCCAGCAAAGAAAGCAACATTACGGGACGGATCGCTTTTCAGACGAGAACGTAAAGACCGTTTTGCATGCAAACAGAAAGAAAGTGTGCTTGAGGAAAAGTCTTCACGTGAACTGGGGGAAAATTCTCTGGGAGACTCAGCTCATTTCCTTATAAAAATACGCCAGGTGTATGTGAGACTACGGATGTTTTTTTGATGTTTCTGAGGCATTTCTAAGTTAAGTTTATACACTATATGGACATAAGTGGATACCTAAATATAATACAACAATAATAATAATAATAATAATAATAATAATAATCTTTGTTTTATGTAGCCCCTTTAAAAGTAGCATCTCGAAGCGCTTTTAAATAAAATATTTAAATACATAAAATGATAAATTGAAAATAAAGAAAAATAAAATAAGTAAATAAACATCACAGTATAAGATTCATATGTTCGTTTTGAGCACCTCATTCCGCATTTACCTCCATTCTTCTGAGAAGATGATCCACTAGATTTGAGTGTTCTTGAGGAGATTCCTTTAGCCACAAAGGTTTTAGTAAAGTCAGCTTCTGATGTAGGTGAGGAGGCCTGGAGTTCCAGTTCCTCAGCGTTCCAGTTCATCAATATGCTCAATAGATTTGAGGTCAGAGCTCTATAGCGGGAGATCTTCTACTTCCAACACCATGAAAACCATATCTTCATAAATCTGTCTTTGTACACAGGGGCCTTGTCATGCTGGAGCAAGTTTGAGTCTCGCAGTCCAAGCGAAGGGGAACATTTCACGTGACCACATCCGAGGGCATTCAATACAATTATGTTCCTTCAACCACAAAATCAGGTATCTCAATACTTTTTTTCCATGTAGTGAAGTACACACACACACACACACACACACACACACACACACACACAATGGGGAATATGTATGTAGAAACATGTAGATACAAGTCAGATTAACCATCAGGTCAAACATCACAATGGAGAAAAAAAAAAGTATGAACAAAAGGCCCTGGGGTAACAAAGAATGGAGCAAAAGAAGGAGGAGAATGAAAGAATAAGAATTAAAGCTGACATGAAGTCACTCAGATATTCACTCTTTACAACCGTGGTGAGCAGAAAGGCATCTCAGAATTCTAAACATGTCTGAAATCGACCCCCAAAAACGGACTTTACCGGCCAAATGTGGTTCTTCCTCAAATTTCACACAATTGTATTTGAAAGCTGTAGCATGAACTTTTCCCTTCGCTCGCACAAACTCAGCTCCTTGAAGATATGCTTGAGAAGCTTTAGAGTGGAAGATCTCCCGCTCTAGAGCTCGAAACTCAACCGTACTTAAAAACCTTTGGCACTGACCCCAGGCCTCCTCACCTCATCTACATCTACAGCTGACTCGACTAACACCCTTTTGGCTGAATACATCTCCATAAGCACACTCCACTCCAACACTCCTAGCAGAACATCTTCCCAGAAGAGTGAAAGTCACTGTAACAGCAAATTGGGACTAAAACGTATGTTCAAAAAGCACATAGCGATCTTAAGCTCAAACTTTTGTAAATACAGTGTAATTCAAACAAACGTCATTGTCCAAATTCTCGTTTATCTCATTTGTTCAATTAAACAATACGGTAATATAAATACGAAACAGCGACGTTACCTGAGAAGAAGAAAAAAAATTATGACGCCGTTACAAGACATTTCATAACAAATTCATTACTACAAGCACAAGAGCAACAACACGCACCACTGAACTCCAGAGATTATCAGCTGAAAAGACGAGCGAGTCCGTTTTTCTGCTTCGCCTCTACAACCATGGAGCATACTCGCTTCGGATACTCGAAGCCGAGGAATCTGAACTGCCGGGTTTGCAGCGAAAGGGCATGAAAAATACTTTCGTCATGTCACTATAGAAACACGTGGCCACGCATGAAGAACACAGAAACACACAACTGTATACAGAGGTCTGCAAAAAAAAAAATCTAAATAAATAATAAAATAAATAAAATGTGTAAAAAAATAAAAAAGAGAACCGGTCATGAATTTTCCTTTTTTTTTTTTTTCTTTTTTAAATATCACAATTTCCTTGGGGGAAAAAACCCCTTTTTTTTTTATGAGAATTTCCAGTATATAATTCACTCATTAAAAAAAAAAAAAAAAAAAAAAAAAAAGAACAAAAAATAATAATTAAATTAAATACAAAAATAAATTAATTTAAAAGAATATATTTATAAAAAAAATGTAAAATATACATTAAGTGGTGTTGGTGGACTCTTTAACCGCCTGACAGCTCAGAGGTTCGATCATGAGCTCGGGTTACTGCGAGTGTGCATGGAGTTACACACGTTCACCATGTGTTCGCTTTGGTTTCCTCTGACTTCCTTCCCTCTCGTAGGGACTTTTTTTGGTAAGATTTTTGGTTTTATAATTTAATGATCAATATTAAAAAACTAATATGAATAAACAATTTAATAATAAATAGAAATAACCGGGGAGGGGGCACTAAATGGAAAGGCTTCGCTAAAATAGTCGCAAAGTGTAAACGAGTGTCGTGTGGCATCGTGTGTATTCCCGTCTCACCAGCGAAGTCTCCAGATCTACCATGTGCATGCTGGATATGAACGAACGAAGGAAAACCGCTAAGGGCAGATAATATCGAACATTTTTGAAACATGAAACCTTGTATAACGGACAGTTCATGTGTTTAACGCAATCTTATGATAAAATCGCTATTTGTATTTCTCAGGCACTTTCAAACGAAAATAAATAAATGCCCTTTTTTTTTTTTTTTTTAGAAATTAATCGCATGCTTTATTACACCACCCCGATTTCATGTACACCACATGCTTTGGAGAGAGTTCTCTCTCTTATACCGCAGTTCCATTGTTGAACGCAGGGATGAATGACGTGGATTTTAGCGCGTTTTTATAATTATATTTGGTGTTCAGAAATCAGTTCCTGTTATCACGTACGTTATAGCAGCGATAAACAGTCCTTCCCTCGCCAGCATCTCTCTCTTCTCAAACTTTCCCATAATACTTTTGTGACACAATGTATGTTTTAGTCACATGACCCAATTACATGAGACTAAAAAATACCTTGTGTCCCCAAAAGTATTTGTTCACCCAAGCCATATGTGGTTCTTCTCCAAAGGACATCTTTGAAATTTTCCCTTCGCTCGACCAGGTGACCCAAACCTGTTCCAGCATGACAATGCTCCTGTGCACAAAACCAGCTCCATGAACATATCTGCTCTACATGGGTTGGACTGGACGATATCCTGCAATAGAGTTCTGACCTCAACCCTACTGAATATTTTTGAGATGCATTGGAATGCTGACTGCACCCCAGGGCTCCTCACCTCACCTACATCAGTAGCTGAATGTGAAGTGGAATTTTAAAACAAACAAAAAAAAAAAAACACGGGAATCCTAGGGTCAGGTGTCCACAAACTTTTGTCCATATAGTGTACCTCATCGTTTCTGAGGACATGTCCACATTAATACATTTTCATTTAAAAACACATTTTTCTCTCCGTTTTTGGCCTCCCGTCCACACAGGCGCTGTTTCTGAAAACCGCAGTCCCTTCAAATCAGCAGTTCCATTAAAAAAAACAAGATCGTATTAAGAAACCAAAAAATTCAAATTCACACGAAGTGACTGACAGAAGCTACGTCAGGGCGTGACCTTTCCAGAAAACACAAAATGAAGAAACGTCGATTATCGCCATGTCGCAGCTTCCACTTTTATACACCCCGATTTAAACTATAAAAACCAAAATCAACACAAATACGTTGTATAATTTATTTATTAGCATTAAAGCTGTTTTTCATGTTACGTTCCGAAACGGCGTCTGCAGGTTTATACAGAAATTAAATCTTACGTCATAACCGATTGGATTCAGACATTCAACTGCACCGTGGTGGAAATTATTCGAGGTTATTTTCATTAAGCCGTAAATGTTACAATTATATTGTATTTTTCATTTTACGATTGTTGCTCGTCAAACTGTATATGATCTCCATGTAGCACGGTGGGATCTCAGTTGTTGTGATAATCGGACTGTACGACCGCCAAAAAACGTCAAGAATAAAACTCGTGCGAAGTTTGACGTGCGCGTTCTCTCGCTAGCTCGCAGCAAACAAAAACAATCTGCAGCGCTAATTTTGTTTATGATAAAAAAATATTTAAACATCATACAAACACTTCTTTTCCCTGCAGAACTCAATACGCGTCTTCTTCTGACATTTTTCTTGAGGTGGTTTGAAGTTGTCGCGAACAAACCGGCGATCAATTTAATTTAAACTACTATTAAAAACGTTTCTGAAAAACCCTCTGGTCCCCTGCCTACATCATAATTCAATTCAATTCATATAGCGCTTTTAACAATTAACAATGTCTCAAAGCAGCTTTACACAGATAATGTGGTGATTAAAAGTGAACATGTTCTTTATAAGTGTAAGTTTGTCCCTGATGAGCGAGCCGGTGGCGACTGTGGCGAAGGAAAAACTCCCCGAGATGGCATAAGTAAGAAGCCTTGAGAGGATCCAGACTCAAGAGGGAAACCCATCTGGGTTGCACCGAACGTCCATTTGTAGCAGATATACGATGTTGCGTGGTACAGTGATGATCAAAAGCGAAAAGTAGTCCATAATAACAGTATACGGGTCCGAATGTTATTCCTTTATCACTAGCCGTTATCAGTTATTAGTATTAATATATAAGCGCTTGTTGTGAAGGAAATGAAAGACAAACATGGAGACGCCATAAACTTGCGTTCTCTCATATCGAGGTGATGAAGATCATTTATAAGTCCTCACAAACGGACGCCTGAAAAAGCTACAGAAACGGAAAGTCCTTCTCGGTGCGATTTCTCACAGGTGGACACTCGGGCTACGTTACATTACGACGCGTTGCTCTTCAGTCGTCATACAGATTCTTGAGAAGGAAAAACGGGAGAAACAACATCCCTTAAGAAAATAAGCGGGTTTTAAAACTACCAACACTCCAGGTTAGAAAATGAATGAAATGAAACGAGTGAGTCATGGCAGCATGCTCGGTCTCGCTCGACACGGAGCACGTTTATCAACTGGGACTTTCTTTTTATAATTACTCCAGGTTTAGGAGGACACACACTTACACACACTTGCACACACGACACATTCACGGCTTTTTGCTCCTCCAGATACAAATATTCATAGTGTTTTATCAAACTGGCCCTGGCTGAACGTAGTGCCTCGACTCCAAGTGGAAAACAGGGCTTTTTTTTTTAAATCACAAAAAAAGAGGAGAATACGAGCTGATTTTGCATTTTATCTCAAAACACACGTGTTCCTAAGAGGTGTTGACCCCCGCGCGCTTGACCTTTTTCCGTCTGGATCACACGTGTTCGCGTGAACTTCAGAACGCGTGGGTGTCGTGAAAAAGCCCTCGTAACACTTTAACATACAGCTACGGAGCGTGTAGCGACGGTGTTAATATCCTAAAGCTTCTTTTCATTCAGCCACGACGCCACCGAGTTAGATTTAAACTCCAGAGTTGCAGTTGTCAGCACTCCACGTGTTCCAGTGGGGCAATTTGATCAGACGACGCTGGACTGGGGGAGGGGATCAGCACTCGGACACGGACATGGGGTGGGGGGGGGGGTTTAGAGCCTCTAATTCTGCCCTCATCAGCAAGTCTGTCCCAGCCATTTAAACCTCTTCTCATTGGTTTAGGCTTTCCATGTAACCCGTCCTCCGTTCCTGCTCATGGAGGAAAAATCGTAACTCGAAGCACGGATCGGGAGCAAGAACTGAAAAAAAGGGTCAAGATCAATAAACGTTTCTACGAAGTCTTTTTATTACGTATAATGACGCGATTTTATTTGTGAGGGAATGTCTCAAGCACAATAATGCTTTCTAAAAGGATTTCTGCACCAATGTGAGCTGTAAACTTAAAAACTATCCTAATATGATAGATAGATAGATAGATAGATAGATAGATAGATAGATAGATATTTTTAATACATTATTCTAATTATTAGGGGAGCGTTTTTGTAACTCGAGGGCAAGCATGAAGTCACAACATATGTTTGCAAAGTCGAATCTGCACTTATTTCTGCACAATTTTTTTTTATACATATAATATGCACCAAAAAAAATGTTATTACGTCATAATGTCTCATTTCTTTGTTTTTTGAGACAAAACATTCATTGGAAATAAAACGTTTTATAATCAGCCTTTTTTATTTTATTTTTTTTTTTACAACAAAACATTTTAATATTAAAAAAAAAAAAAAAAATGTTGCACTAATAAACATTAAATAAATTTGCAGGCTGCAATAGTACACTTATCTCTACGACTTAGCAACTTCTGTCCCTGTCCCAAACGTCTTCCTGACAAACACCTAGTGGACAAGGTAGTGCGCATGCGTCGCTGTTTCACGCGCTACGTAGGGCGCCTATCTAGGGAGCAGGCAGCGGTTTAGAATGCAGCCTCGCTCAGTAACTTCCCAGGCCACTGCTAATGATAATACTAATAATACTAATAACACAACGGCCATTAAAGGCTCAACCCATGTTTTTTTTCCCCAATTCCTTGTCAATTAGTGCAAATGATACACCCTAAAAGGCCTCTTTCAGTTAGAGGAATAATGTGAAAGAAGAAACGTGCACAAATAAAAACAATAAAAAAGGAAGGCGTTGAACGGTGAAAGCCTACCCGTGTCTTGGGTGCTGTTTGTCGGGTTGTTGGGAAAACACGACGCGCTGTTCCGCGTCCACGGGTTCACTTTGGGCGGTGGAGCCTCGGTCACTTGCTTCTTATCCGTTTCTGCATTTTGGTCGTTTTCCGTTTGACTCGTGCTGCTCGATCCGTCCACTTTGGCGTCCATCGCCCCCTGTTTTGGGGGTTTCGACTCGACTTTCATATGTTTCGTCTCGACTTTCGGAGCTCGCTGCTGCTCCTCCTGCTCCTGCTGCTGCTGCTGCTCAGGACTCTTCGGCGTGTCCGACTTCCCCCCGCTGCTCTGGTCGCCCTCTCCTACCAGACACACACTCGCCCCTTCAGCTGACATGCTGCAGAATAAACACACTCCACCCCGGGTTTATCTGCCAGCGTCCCAGCGGTGTCCCAGTGGCGTCCCAGTGGCGTCCCAGCGGCGTCCCGAACCGTGGAGTCTTCTCTCTTTTTTTCTGGTTGTTTTTTGTTTTTTTGTTTTTTGCACGAGTTATGAACAAACTAACCAGTCAAAATAATTAAACTCCCCAACAAGCCATCTCGTTAAGATCTACAGCACTTAGAGAAGAATTTCCACCAGAAAACAAACCAACTTTCGCTGCCTCTCCACGTTTCTGATCAACTTGACGTTTGGGCCGAAGTGCCGTGAACCTAAAAGGAAATAACTACGAATAGCCACGAGTCATTGATTCGCTGATGGAAGTGAACTCGGTACTGACACCTAGCGACCGGATGGCGGTACTGCAGCGTAGCGGCGCCACCGTTTACTCTGTAAGGACAAACTGACGTGGCCCTACGTATCAGCTGAACACACACACACATCAGCGGAACATGCACAACATACACACACGACATCTGAGCATGCGCAACATACATGCACACACAAACAATAGCCAGATCATGCAGAACATATACACATATATACACACACATTAGCCCGAACATGAACAGCATAAACACACATCAGCCGAATATAAACATCACACACACATCAGCCCAAACATGCACAGCATACACACACATCAGTCCAACATGCATAATACACACATCAGCCAAACATGCACAGCATACACACACACATCAGTCCAACATGCATAATACACACATCAGCTGAACATGCACAACACACACACATCAGCTGAATATGCACACACACACACAAACATCAGCGAACAACACACACACACACATCAGCTGAATATGCACCCCACACACACAAACATTAGCTAAACAACACACACACACACACACACACACACACATCAGCTGAATATGCACAACACACACAAACATCAGCCGAACAACACACACACACATCAGCTGAGCATGCACAATACACTAGCCACCCTCACTACTGTATATGGACACACAAGTTCAACAAAAACTCACTACACAGACTGTGCACACACACACACAAACGCAATGACACACACATGTATACATACTCATTCAGCGCACAGGAGCTGGCTTGGGGTATGTGTGTGTGTATGTGTGTGTGTGTATCTACTTGTCCTACTGTCAATACCACATTCTTTGATATGTTTTGAATTGTCTTGTTAAGAATCATATCTTGACTCTGTGTTCATAAAAATAATTCATAGTGCAGAAAACAAATAATGGAAATAAAGTGTGACTAGAACTTGTAATATATATTTGTAAGTCTGTTTTAGGTCTTTTTTTTCCCATTTTTACATAAAATCCATGACTATGTTGTTGTAGCACACATTCATTTAAGTGGAAATGAATTTCCCCTCAGTATAAACAGATGTTATGAACACTGTTCAACATTATTATTTAAATGTGAAGAATAAGTCTATGGCTATTTTTCTGCATATTATAAAGTCTTCTGGCTCTTTCTGGCTCTTAGTTGTTTGGGTCTGAAATAACATCATCACAGACTCATGGATGTTTTTCTCGCACCTCACCTTGCGGACCACTATTCAAGAAAATCCAGACTATATGAATATTCAAAACAGAAAGAGCGAATTTACATATGCATATTATATTTAGTAGGCATGTGCATCTCCATAACCGATGCGATTCGCATCTGGATGCATAGCCAACAATATTTTACATTAAAGATACATACGAAGCAGCTACTAATGTGATGTGATTTCAATTCGATTCAACACAATGTGATTCAATGCAATAGGATGCAATGGAACAAATATGACGCAATGCAACTCAATATGGTGCAGATAGTTCACTTTTATTTCAGTTCAGACGGACAACAAATCATCAATTTACTTAAGTGCCTTTTGACTTCTGACAAACAGGCCTTTATAGTGCAAAAAGAAAAAAGGATGCAATAAAACCAGACGTTCTTTTATTCTACTGTCTGCAGGAAGATGCAGCTCTACCTCTGCCATGTTAATCTGTATTCTATGTGAAACGGTTCAGCGAGGAGAAATCAATCTACATATAAAATATTGGTCACAAAGTATTGGTCACGTTATAAATAAAAAAAGTATATCACATCTACTAGTAATTCTATTTAAATAAATATTTTTATGTTTCAAATGATGCTAACTTGTATGCAGTGCAGTTTTTTAACTCGATGCATCACATCGTTAACTTTTATGCCGATGCACCGTGCATGCACGTGTGTGTGTGCGAGAGTGTGCGCACGTGTGAGTGTGTTTGGTTTTTGAATTACATTAACTGTGAGTCAGCATTGCTACAGTAACCAGTCCAAATAAAACGGCACCAGAGGATACCAGAGGAAGCAGTTTGTGTAAACATGCAAATTATGTGTAACTGGTGTACATTACGATTTGAATCAGGGTCAGGATTTGTTCTTGTGTGTGTGTGTGTGTGTGTGTGTGTGTGTGTGTGTGTGTCAGAGAGAGTAAGACAGCTCCAGTGGTCTAACAACTTTCAGATATTACATTCGACCCCACAACTGATTCCAAAAGCAGCTGCACGACTTGTTTTTCACCTTCCTGAATTCTCCAAAACCACCCCAATGCTACGCTCCATTCACTGCCTTCCTGTAGCTGCTACATCAGATTTAAAACATTGATGCTCACCTACAAAGCCGTTGTACGGTTTAGAGACAGTGGCATTGAGTAAAAGACAGGAGGTGGAGCTGGAGGTGGCAGAGCTGAAGATGTTAAGATTTTTGTTGGGAGTGACGATGATGGACAGGATTAGAAATAAGTTTATTAGAGGGACAGCGCATGTAGGATGTTTGGGTGACAAGGTGAGGGAGGTGAGATTGAGATGGTTTGGACATGTGCAGAGGAGGGACATGGGGTATATCGGTAGGAGAATGCTGAGGATGGAGACACCAGGAAGGAGGAAAAGAGGAAGACCAATGAGGAGGTTTATGGATGTGGTGAGGGAAGACATGCAGGTAGTTGGTGTGAAAGAGGCAGATGTAGAGGACAGGGGGGTATGGAGACGGATGATCCTCTGTGGCAAACCTTAATGGGAGCAGCCAAAAGAAGAGGTAGAAGAAGAAGATGCTCACCTACAAAGACAAAAACAGACCACAGCATTTCTACCTCACAGCATTATTTCTGAACCACTTTCCCTCCAACATCCACCACTACTCCACTCATCCCTCCATCCCCAAACACTCCTCAACTGGTCCACTATCTCTCAGAGTACAAGTAAGACATGCTTCAAGATTCTTCTTTGTCCTGGAACCAAGGTGGTGGAACAAACTTCAGCTTGATATCTGAACAGCTGAGTTACCAGCAGGCTTAAACTGACGTCTTAAGACCTACCTCTTTCTGCAGTACCTAAATATTTTCTTATTTTAGGGGGGGTCCCCGACTAAGGATTTACATAGTCGAATCAGAATTGTCACATAAATTGTTACATAGCTAATCAGATCAAATCGAATTGCCTGTGCGAGCGCGATCTAAATGCAGCGCAATGTTGATGCACCGAAAAAACAATCACAAATTAATTTACAGAAATAAATTAGAACAGAAGAAACCTTTACGAAATCTCCCGGGGGTTGGATGTATTCACGCAAGTCAAAAATATTTATTAAAAGCTTCTTTCTTTTCCGTCAACGTATTGGAGGAAAACCGAAAAAAAAGTTCTATGTGAAATCAGACATTGCGCACCCCCATATAACCAAAATGGCACGATCCTAGACACATTTGCATATCGACCCTGATTGGCTCTTGCATATTATGACATCAGAGTCGATTCCTTCACACATATTTTTCCAATGAGTTCCTCTTGTATCTTAAAAGCCACAGCATGTACAGGTATTAATCAAATATATTTTAAATATAAACAGTTTAATAACTCATTATTAAGCATCCTCTTGATAGTCAAACTATAGTATTTATTAATGACATAATAGAAGGAGAATCAGGAAAAGGGCAGGAGGAAGCAGAGGAGGAAGGAGATCAATTGTAGTAGAAGGTACAGTGCTAGGGGAGGAGGAAGAAGATAAGGAGAAAGAGGATTAGTGGTGTACCTGCCAAATAACGTTTACTTATTAGCACGTTTTAAAAACGCTCAAAGTACGTTTCCCCCTTATTTACATGTGATGGCTGGATTTAGCAAGTAGTTCACATGCGCTAATTAGCCAGCTCTTAAACAAACCAAGTATGTATTCAGGCAGCATAGCCCAATTTAAACACACATTGCCTGAGGTAACATCATTTATGTGTCAAAGTCAGTTAGTTTCGTCAGTTATGTGCTATGAGGAAGACCGACCCTGATCCTGTGTCGTAATATTTCTGTGTGCAATACATTTTTAATAGAATAAACAGATTGTCATGGAGTAATCAGTTGCTCAGACAGTACTCAGACTCTAATAATTAATTAGCGGCTCACTATTATCTGCTATTAGCTGCTTTTCAGAGACTCGTCCAGTTTACACAATGCAATGAAACATGCTAGTAAACTAAATGCTACTTCCAGGTCAGTGTTTTCAAAACATTACTGTGCTAAATCCCTGTCAGAGAAGCAAGTTGGAGTTATCTGTGAGTTTATTGATTTATTTAACACCTGTACAGCAATTATACCTTTGTAATTAAATAACATTCAATTTTGATTTAGTCTAATGGGAGGTGTAGTGTAGTTAAGCTACAGACACAAATCTGTAGTTCAGATACAGTGAATTTATATACAATACTGCCCTCTTATGGTAAACTTTATTACTGCAAGGTCATGAAAAAACTGTAGACACAAAGCATACAAACCCACAGGTCAAAAGTATTGGGACATCAACTGTTACCACAAACTTGGAGGAACACAATTGTATTGGACGTCTTTACATGTGGTAGCATTTAATTGTCCTTTGACTTAAAATAGGAGACCAAAACCTGTTCCAGCATGACAATGCCCCTGTGCACAAAACCTACACATATTGCTTTACACATACAATACTAACACCATTGTGGCTAAAATAATTTCCACAAATCTCCACAGAAATCTAGTGGAAAATCTTCCCAGAGCATTTGAGTTTATTATAATAGTAAATGAGGCTAAATGTGGAATATTTAAAAAGCAAATCTTATGCTCAGGTGTCCACAAACTTTCGTCTATAACATGTATATCAGGAACGCGAACATTTATCGCTGTAAAGACATTTAACATTTTTGTTTGCCTTCAAATTAGGGTTAATTATGATTTCTTTTTAAACTCAAGACGGTCACGTAGAAGAAAGTTTCAATATTATACTATTATTATTTTTATTATTATCATTATCAAAATCCATCCAGGGACCCTGTGATGCAGCAGAACCGCACACTACACCACTGTGTCACAATTTCTTTGTATTAGTCTTTAAAAATAAAAACAAGTTCCCTTTTCAGTCCGCATTTTGTAACCCTTAGTGATTTGGACGTTATTGAAATATCTTTATTCCAACAATTTTCCCAATATCAGTTCTGCTAAAAAAAAACTTGAACAAAAATGCCCATAAATTACAGGTTTAAAATGATATGCATACAATCAATATATACATTCATCAATATATACATTGCTGTTGTTTCATATTTTGTAGTCAGTGATTCATTTACATACTAATTATACAATCCGAGATTGTATATATTTATAAGAATCCCTTTAAAAACCTAGCGTTAACAATATGAAATGAAAGAACGTTATCACTCTGAAATACAGGCGAAGACAGAGAGAAGCAGAGAGTGTAATAAGCTCTACAAAGTAAAGGAAAACAATCGACGGAGAATTGTTGAGCTCAGCGTTTTTAGTGCAGATTCGGAATCTCTGTTTCCATTTAACGTTTCTTAAAATTTTAATCCAGGGTTTAAAATTACTAATATTTGTATATTTTGAAATTCTTGGAAGATAAATGACAAAGCTGGTTATGACATTGGACATTGGCTCAGAAGGTCATTAGTTCAAATCATGTTGCCACTGCCACTGTTGTATAAATAAGATCATTGCATGACTGTTGCGTATCCGTACTTTCCATTCAGAAAAACTTTTTTAAAAACTTTTTTTTAACTTCACTACATTTCAAAGGCAAATTTCTTACTTTTTACTCAACTACATTTTGCGAAATCGGTCGTTCCTTTATATTTATGAGGATATAAACGTAACTCAACAATCCACCAATCAGGATCGAGCGCTCGCTCTGTTGACTTGTTTTGATTGGTGCTTGGTGTATCTACTGATCACCAACATACAGTTCAGCATCAGTTCAACATCAAGCAGAACATTTAGAGAGGAATAAATGATGAAGAAACTCCTGACTTCGAACTCACCACAATACACGTGACCTGATTTACAAGGTTTTTTTAAGTGGTTGAAAAGAAGATTTTGGGCTCATGATCATTGTAATAAAAAAATCAATCAGTGTTTGAGTCATTAATATTATTCTATTAATAGATCAGTGTGCTGAGAGTCACATTTGAGTCTTTTCACATAAACCGAGTTGATTAAGTAAAGAGTCTTGAGAAAAAATGATAATAGGAACATAATAGTTATAATAAATCATAGTACTTTGGATACTTAAGTACATTTGAAGGCAAATACTTTTGACTTTTACTCAAGTGGAAGTTTAAAGGGACACTTTTATTTGAGTCACATTTTACCGAGTGTTTCTCTACTTTTAGAGAAGTCGGGGGTCTGCCATTTGCCGGTGTGTGTACTGTAAATGTGCATGACTATAAAAATAAATGTTGGCCAGTTTTAATGGCAGTAATCCGATCATTATGTCATCATGATGAAAAGTCAGTTTGATGAAGTCATGGACAGTTTACCACAAGCTCATTCCATCAAAATGAGGTAAAATGCTTAACTTACAGCATAAATTCATGCCTGTGTGTCAGAAAAACAGGACTAAATCTACAGTCTACAGCCTTAATCCTTATTGTTGTAGACGGTAATTAATCCTGTAAGGGTTAAAAGAGTCCAGATGACTTGCAGATGGTTTGCAGAGGACAGAGCTTTAGGTCTGGTGTATATATAAGGATGCTCCTGTGAAGGAAATAAATGTGAGATATGAGGAGAACATGAACACTGCAGAGGATTCAAAAGCATTGTTACTGTTATCCTACCTCTGATGGACACATGGGTATCACTGGCTCTGAGAAGGTCTCGATAAAATCCTTCTTATCTGGAGGTTGAAACTGCAAGAGATAAAGATTTTTGAGCAGGCTGTACCATGTAAGAAATTCACCACATGTCTTGCGATGGACAAGGAAAAGTGTACTCCACTTATATCACAGCATGCACGTCATTTTGAAGAACATCTGTAGAACAAGTGAGCTCCTGTTATCACTTACACTATAGCAGCTGCATTAAAAACAGTTGTTCCTTGTCGTAATAGAAACATAAACATCCTCTAAGGTTTTACTGGATGTTACAAAGTGCTAAACCTGGAGACTCCTTTCCATTTTCCTAACAGGATACAGCACTAATGGTACTAACTGGTGCTATTCTGACCCACGTGTGCTACTATGAAATTGGAGATGTCAAGTTGGCGAATCCGCCACAGAGACGTTTGACATGACATGCGTTTCACATACGGCGATTCTGCAACGGGTCGTTCGCTTCAAGAGCAGGAGAACATCATTGGAGAACGACAAGTGATCAGGAAGACCCTTAATGTGCTTAAATCCCAACTATGCAACTTGCATACATGATCTCACTTCCGCACCGACCCTACTCGCCAGATTCGACTCCTGCAGACTTCATCCTCTTCCCTAAGATGAAGATCAGCTCAAAGGTTGCTGTTTTGGAACCATTGTGGAACTTTGAAGAGAAGACTTAAAGGACACATTCCAGAAGTGGCAGAAAAGCAGGGGGCGCTGTATTACTGTGCAAGGGGACTATTTTTTAGGTGATGGTGTGCAAACGTTGATAAATAAAGTACTTTCTTGTAAACAGAGCGAGTCTCCAAACATTTTGAAACCACCTCGTATATCAACATTAAGACTTAAGAAATCCCCTTTTGCTCTAAGGATGAATCTGATATCCTACTTCTAAATGAAGTTCTCATCAACTGGAGACCAGTCACTGCTCTTGCTGAGGATGGATCATGAGATACATTACAATACAGTGGATATTCACTTAGGAACCCTGAAGAACCATGACGATGGATTTGGACTCTAATTAATATAAACAGTTTTGATACTGTGGCTTAGGGCTCCAATTGCCATTAAGGAACATTTGATAATCCCAACAATGATTAAACTATAATGAATGCTCATTTAGAGTCGCAGATGATGATGGGTTCAGACATTTAAGTCTGGTTCCTCTCAAGGTTTCTTATTTATGAAGTCATTGTGATTTATTGAATTGAATAGAATTTTCTCAACAGAAATTCTGACCGATATCCTATTGTGGTATAAAAGTACATTATATATAAAAAAGTACTTGGACACCCGATTTTTCCAGTCATATGTGCTTCTTCCCCAAAATGTATCCACAAAATTGAAGGCACACAATTATATAGGATGTCTTTGGATGTGTAACCATGAAATTGAACTTCATTTGCACTAGAAGATCCAAACCTGGTTGGAGTACAAGAGCTCCTGCTAGAGAGCTCTGATCTTAACTCAATTGAACAATGAACGTGAACGCTGACTGCACCCCAGGCCTCCTCACCTTCTCACCAACATCAGTACCTCACTTTACTAACACCCTTGTGGCTGAATGAATCTCCACAAAATCTAGTGGAACATCTTCTCAGAAGAGTGGAGGTCATTATAGCAGCAAATTGGGACTAAATGTGGAATATTCAACAAGCACTGTCGGAACTCAGAACCTCTCTCTGAGCGGACACACATATATATATATATATATATATATATATATATATATATATACAGTGGTTTGAAAAAGTGTTTGCCCCCTTCCTGATTTCTGACCTAAATCCTATTGAGATGCTGTGGGATGACCTTAAAAAGGCGGTTTATGCTCGAAAACCCTTTAATGTGGCTGAATTACAGCATCTCATTTTTATTGCGGTTTACGTTCTACTATTATTGAGTTAAGCTGATATCCTCCTACATGGATTATATTTTCATATATGTTTAACTATACTTATTCATATTAGTAATTATGTGTACGGCTCTTAGTGCAGAATATGTAGCTGCATTCAGAAGCTTGCTATCTTGTCTCTTCTCCGGGTTCTGCCACCTGCACACAATAGTCTTATGTCTTGTTATTGCGGTGTTGACCTTCGCTAACTTCTCTTTATCTGTTTTCCATTCAGCTTCTTCTCGCAAACATTCCAGACCAGCTCCTAGCAGCATTCTTCGTAGACAGTATCGCCAGTTTCAACTCTACTCCCTAGCAGCCGAGGTTGCACGAGTCACTGAACACCCATCTACCCAAACTGTTCCAGATAACCCCTTCCTGCCTCCTCGCACCATGCAACGCACTTTCACACATGAGACGGGCCCACAGACCTCGCCTGACCTCCAGGTTGTTTTCCACCAGGAGAAACTGATAATGAAGATTCTGATGATCTTCGCACACCTGCATCAACTCCTCCTTCTCTCTCTCCATCTTACATATCTTCTCCCTATCCTCCCTACTGGTCTCCTACTCATTGTTCTCCAACTTCCCCATTCTATCTCCCACTAATGAAAATTCTCCAGAGTCTTCTCTTCCTGTGTCTGTCCTTCGAATACTCTTCCATACCTTCTTGAGTCCCTATTGTTATCGACTGAATTTTTTAATCCTAATAAACCTACTTATTCTGCCTCATACTTGGTTGTTTACTTTCATCGACACACTCAAACAACATCAGTCAAGCCTTATTCTATATATGTTAGTATCAGACTTCAGTTTGCTTTCTACTTGGAGTAAATAGGTTGAAGGAGTTTAATTAAAATAAAGGCTGAATATATCTATTTATGTTAAACTCATGGTATCTAATAAGTTCTATACTAGTTAGAAGCTTAATATGTTGGATTAAACACACTCTAAATAAATTGGATTAAAATACAAGCTACATAAGTTGGATTTGATTCTTTTTCTCGGCAGCACATAGCAATCTTCTGGTTGGGTGTACACAAACAATTGTCAATATAGTGTAGTTAATGTTAATGTAGGAGAGATGAGATTTTACCATGTTGTTCCAGAGGCCCTTGGCCAACTCCTCGTGACCCTTTATGGTAAAATGAAAACAGTCTGGAGCAAAGTAACTAAAATCGATTGTGCCGTCCTGAAAGAAACCACAGAGAAAAAACAACAACATTTGGACTAATGGATAACTTTGTTGACAGATGCTTTAAGTGTTTTTTTTTTTATATATATATACAGTACAGACCAAAAGTTTATATATATTATATATGCAGTACAGACCAAAAGTTTATATATATTATATATACAGTACAGACCAAAGTTTGGACACACCTGCTCATTCAAAATATTTTCATGACTATGAAAATTGTAGAGTCACACTGAAGGCATCAAAACTATGAATTAACACATGTGGAATTATATACATAACAAAAAAGTGAACTGAAAATATGTCATATTGTAGGTTCTTCAAAGTAGCCATCAAGAGAATGCCAAGAGTGTGCAAAGCAGTAATCTAAGCAAAAGGTGGCTACTTTGAAGAACCTACAATATGACATATATTCAGTTGTTTCACACTTTTTTGTTATGTATATAATTCCATATATAATTCCACATGTGTTAATTCATAGTTTTGATGCCTTCAGTGTGAATCTACAATTTTTATAGTCATGAAAATAAAGAAAACTCTTTGAATGAGCAGGTGTGTCCAAACTTTTGGTCTGTACTGTATATATATATATATATATAAGGTTGTAAGTAATTTTATATTTAATAACTGTTTGAAAGAGGTACTCACAGCTAGTCTGGGTGGCTGTGCGTAGGCTGCATACGGCTGCAAAACCACAGCAAAATCCTCTTTAAAGTAGCGATCACTGTCCAGAAGCTCCTCCAGTCTCCTCTACCGAACCACAACACACACACACAAACCGGCTGTTAACTGAACTGTGTGTCACACAAATTGCTCCTCACTCGACTCAAAGGCTTTCGGATTCCCATTATGGTTTTGTTCCATGCTATTTTAAAAACATGTTTTATAGCATTGGAGAAAACAAGTAGCCTTCTTATGATGTCTCACCCCAGAGTCCAGACTTGTCCTATTTGTGTTGAGCTGAAACTCAAATGCACTCAAATGTGACTTTTGTGTCGATTATCCATTAGAGCTTGGGTGATGTGTTCCCTTTATTATAATGCTGCAGTTTTAAAGAATATTATGTATTTTGTGTGTTTATTTATGGAAAGATGTCAAACTTCTTGTAAGTTCCGATACACATTGTAATTTCTACGATTATTAGACAATACATATTTATCTATAAATAGATGTAATGGTACTACAATGTAAAAGATTTGTGTAGTTTTTAAAAGTAAAAGAATGTAAAATAGTGAAAATAAAAAGCTGTAAACTAAAAATTTAAAATTACTGTTTACTTCACAGTTACACACTGTTAATATAAATACAAGAATAAATACAAGAAAACGTAACACTTTTATTTTATTGTTTTTTTACAAATGCATACTGTTAGAACAATATGTTTTTCCTTTTTTTTTTTTTTTTTTACAATAAATCTTAATGATATGTTCAACAAGAATGTGTGTATTTATTTGGAAATAGATCATGTATCCCTGCCCCGGTCTGTCTCATAATTGGATAACACGATTATTTAGATTTCATTGACTCCTCCAGATTATAAGTAATGATTTGTGATAAAACTCTTTACAATGAAATAATGCAAAGTCATGCAATTATTATTAAATTGATAAATGTAAAGTTTGACGTTTAAAAATTCCGACTTTACTGATTATACTCATCATAGTGCCTATAACCATTACACTGAATCCTATTACTAACAATATTGCATTTTGTTCACTGAGAAAAAAAACCCTTTAAATTCCTGTTAACAAAGAATCATGTCATGTATATAATATATTTATTTTTATATATATAATTTAATATAATAAATATATAATATAATTCTTATTTGTAAATTCACATTGAATATCACAAACAATTTGACTTTATGTGGCACAAACAATGCATGATATACTCTGATAAAATAGTCGATTTGTCAATTTGTAATGCTTTTTCTCTTTATTAGGACGTAATTAGTACAATATATTATGTCACACTTAAATAGCTCTGTGACCCACATAAGACATACCTGGAATTCCAGATTTAGCTTACTCAACTCTGCCAGCTCAGTGGAGTTCTCTTCAGGCAGGACCAAACATGAACAGAAACTCCTAGAGAAAAAGAGAGAGAGAGAGAGATAGAGATAGAGAGAGAGAGAGAGAGAAGTAGATAGATAGATAGATAGATAGATAGATAGATAGATAGATAGATAGATAGATAGATAGATAGATAGATAGATAGATGTAAAGGGAAAAGAGAAAAATGAACACAAATGAGGTTTAAATGAGGTTTAAAGCAAGAAATTCAGATGTTTTGTGTGTATATGTGTGTGTGTGTGTGTGTGTGTGTGTGTGTGTGTGTGTGTGTGAGAGAGAAAGAGTGAGAGAGAGAGAGATGATCTTAATGCTAACACTGCAATCCGAAACATTTCCTGCAAATCCCAAGTCATACTTTTGAAGCTGGCAGCCAAAGGAGGGCTTCTGAACGTCCCTCAGAGGCTTCATAGTAAAAATCTGCACCATGTTGACGATCAGTCGAGGAACCTGGCAAACATTTTCATGACAGTAGTTACGAATAAAAGGACAAATTCTTGGCTTAGATTTCTAAAAGAAAGCTGTTGACAGAGATGGTGGTATGTTGATTTTATATTTCATAGCTATACAGTGGGGCAAAAAAGTATTTAGTCAGCCACCAATTGTGCAAGTTCTCCCACTTAAAAAGATGAGAGAGGTCTGTCATTTTCATCATAGCTACACTTCAACTATGAGACAAAATGAGAAAAAAAAATCCAGAAAATCACATTGTCTGATTTTATAAAGAATTTATTTGCAAATTATGGTGGAAAATAAGTATTTGGTCACCTACAAAAAAGCAAGATTTCTGGCTCCCACAGACCTGTAGCTTCTTCTTTAAGAGGCTCCTCTGTTCTCCACTTGTTACCTGTATTAATGGCACCTGTTTGAACTCGTTATTAATATAAAAGACACCTGTCCACAACCTGAAACAGTCAGACTCCAAACTCCACTATGGCCAAGACCAAAGAGCTGTCAAAGGAAACCAGAAACAAAATTGTAGACCTGCACCAGGCTGGGAAGACTGAATCTGCAATGGGTGAGCAGCTTGGTGTGAAGAAATCAACTGTGGGAGCAATTATTACAAAATTAAAGACATACAAGACCACTGATAATCTCCCTCGATCTGGGGCTCCACGCTAGATCTCACCCCGTGGTGTGTCAAAATGATCACAAGAATGGTGAGCAAAAATCACACGGGGGACCTAGTGAATGACCTGCAGAGAGCTGGGAGCAAAGTAACAAAGGCTACCATCAGTAACACACTACACCAGGGACTTAAATCCTGCAGTGTCAGACATGTCCCCTGCTTAATCCAGTACATATCCGGGCCTATCTGAAGTTTGCTAGAGAGTATTTGGATGATCCAGAAGAGGATTGGGAGAATGTCATATGGTCAGATGAAACCAAAATAGAACTTTTAGGTACAAACTCAACTTGTCTCGACAAGTTGAGTTTGGAGCAGAAAAAATGCTGAGTTGCATCCAAAGAACACCATACCTACTGTGAAGCATGGGGGTGGAAACATCATGCTTTGGGGCTGTTTTTCTGCAAAGGGACCAGGACGACTGATCCGTGTCAAGGAAAGAATGAATGGGGCAATGTATCATTGGATTTTGAGTGAAAACCTCCTTCCATCAGCAAGGGTATTGAAGATGAGTCGTGGCTGGGTCTTTCAGCATGACAATGATCCCAAACACACCGCCCAAGCAACGAAGGAGTGGCTTCGTAAGAAGCATTTCAAGGTCTTGGAGTGGCCTAGCCAGTTTCCAGATCTCAACCCCATAGAAAATCTTTGGGGGGAGTTGAAAATCCGTGTTGCCCAGTGACAGTCTTAAAACATCACTGCTCTAGAGGAGATCTGCATGGAGGAATGGACCAAACTACCAGCAACAGTGTGTAAAAACCTTGTGGAGACTTACAGAAAACGTTTGATCTCTGTCATTGCCAACAAAGGGTATATAACAAAGTATTGAGATGAACTTTTGTTATTGACCAAATCTATAATGAAAATGACAGTCCTCTCTCATCTTTTTAAGTGGGAGAACTTGCACAATTGGTGGCTGACTAAATACTTTTTTGCCCCACTGTATCTACTGTTTGAAATATTCTTACATGGCAACTAAGAGGAAAAAAGATTTGCTTTAAAACCTCCTGTTATACAAACACATTCATAAAACTCTCAGGTACTTTTGATCCCAGCTGATCACAAGACAACATTTTAAATGTAACTTGAATGATATTTAATAGATGCATAAGGAATCACCTCATTCTTCATCATATCCAGGGAGGCTGTGAGGTACTTGATGAAGTTGTCAGGTGTAAACAATTTCTGCAACAACAACAAAAAACACCTTAAACTAAGTAATCCTGCAATATTCTGAGATTTTTTAATTTCTTTCTTGCGGTTTATTTAGTGTCTTATTTAACTTAAACTTGAATCGTTTTTGCTAATTTAATAACCTTTTAAAATCTGTAATTTGCTCTGAATCTGGGCTCTTAAGCACTTTGTACTAATCAGTATTTCATAATCAACAATAAAAATAAATATATACAATCTATATATAAATACATTTATTGCTGGTAATGTAAATAAATCCGAGAAATGCACAACTTTTCAACAAAATCTGTTATTGCTATGATACAGTAGGTCTACGAATTCGTATACACAGGAGTTAAAATGTATAACAGTTAATAATTTTATTGATAAGAACTAATAAATGTTAGACATGACAATTAAAGTTGTTTATAACAGTACACTATATGGACAAAGGTTTGCACCTGACCATACATTTCATACGTAAATCTACTACCCGTTTGCTGTTATAATAACTGCCATTCTTTTGGGAAGATGTTCCACTAGATTTTGGAGTGTGGAGATTTGTGTGAAATTCAGCCACAAGGGTCTTAGTGAAGTCATGGTGTAGGTGAGGAGGCCTGGGGTGGCGTTCCAATTCATCCCAAAGGTGTTCAATAGGATTAAGGTCAGAGCGCTATAGCAGGAGATCTTCCACACCAGCACATGTAAAGATAATCATTGAGCTGGATATGTGCACAGAGGAATTGCCATACCAAATTGGTGGTAACAGTTTGGGGAAGATCCACATATGGCCAATACTTTTGCCCATATAGTGTATATCTAAAGCGTCCAGTGATCATTTGATGTGTTCGAATAACAACATGATAAAAAATTGCTGACTTACTCTGTCCTTGCAATAATCACAGATGTCATTCATCCCAATTAAAATAGTCACCAGCTTCCAGTCCTCTTTGAAATTTAACCCCTAAATAAACAGAATACAATTCATAAAAGTTAAAACGAATTAAACTAATAGAAACTCTGTACTCTGTCAATATCTACCATACGCATCTATCCCTTTCTGAAATTCATGTGTGTGTGTGTGTATATATATATATATATATATATATATATATATATATATATATATATATATATATATATATATATATAGTTTTCTTATACTTTATACTTATTTTATTTGTATGAATGTGTATGTGACTTTGAATTTGAATTTTGATTTGATTTGAATTTAAAAACAAAAACCCCTGTATGATCACAGACTACAGGAATTCAAATACTACAGGTTATAATGACAAAAATAGCACAAAATAGCAGACGGAAGTCCTACCGGATAGGTTTTAAAGGTGTCGATCATGTTCCTGACCTGTGCGGAGAAGTTCCTGTTTACCAGGAACAATTGAAAAGCATGACACATGAAAGAATAAAAAAAAGATTGAACAACTTCAACACCATTCATTCTGCATATGGGTTTATTTGATTTATCATGTGTGTATTTGTGTGTGTGTATCTTTTAGGCCCAGGGTCACTTTATGCATTCTTATCATATAGATATGCTTATCACGATTGTACCACTTATCACATTCAGGCACAGAGTTCATGAAGATTTCCCTCTCTCATTTTCATTAAGCACTTTAGTTTACTTTTGCTGTCTATGCTAGTAATATAGGTCACGAAGCAGGAAAACATCCTTCATGGGTTCGCTTGTCCTTCTCAGAACAGCAAACACACACACACACACACACACACACACACACACACACACACACATGACAGACAGAGAGTGTCTATTTAGTTTTTTTTTCCATATTTCAGCAAAATAGTTTCTATTGGATGTTCCTAATCTGCAGTGGTCAGTATCTAGCAAAAGTGCTCCAAGGAAGGAACAGTGGTGAAGCTGAAGCCGACAGCCAAGGCTCATTAATGCATGTGAGGAGCGAAGGCTGGTCCATGTGATCTGATCCAACAGACGAGCTCCTGTAGCTCAAACTGCTGAACAAAAAAGAGTCTTGATGTATACCTACCTCATCCGAAGGTGGGAGCAGGTGAGCAGCGCTAGATGACTTTTGCAAGCATCAGTGTTTTGAATTTGATACATGTAGCTACCAGAAGCCAGTGGAGGGAGTGGTGTAGCAGAGGTGTGGTGTATGTAAACACAAGCAGGTTTAAAACTACTTGTGTAGCTGCGTTTTGGATCATTTGCAGAAGATAAATTGCATTTCGAGGTAGACCCACTACCCACTAGTAGTCCAGTCTCATAAAGACAGGAGACTGAACAAGCACCTGAGCAGCCTACATGAATAAACATCCTTCTGATGTGTACCAGCCTGGTATCTATAAATTGCCATAGATGTTCTATTGGTCTTTATGGTATCCACTATACATAACAAGTTACCTATAGAGGGCAACAAAGTGCCAGTAGAGACCCTCAAGGACCATTACAGCTTCCATTAAAATGTAGTTGTTTCCATTTCTTTTTTAAACAAATCACAATAAATGTGATGCGATGTTTATTTTCCTGCTGATCATGAGTACCAGTGAGTAAATCTCAGACACATGAGCATATTGGTTTCTAAATTATTTCTGTAAAACTGGAGAAGCATCAATTTCTCAAATGTGAGGAAGTGGTAGTTGTTAGGAAAGTCCAAATCTTTAGCCAAGCCCCGATCCCGTAACCTAACCCTCAACTGTTTGTTTGTGTAAATGAGATAAATGAAAAATGCCATAAATGTGAACATTACACTTACACTGTGTTGTGTCCAGTGACGGCTAAATTAAATCCGGTCTCGTTAAGGCTTGAAGGACGATCGTTCAGGGTCATTATAGGTGCCGGAAAAATCACATTCGGGTTAAATAGTTTCACGATGTCTAAAACAGAAAGAAAGAGAGAAAGAACTCACAGATCCCATGTTATTCAAAGTAAGAAACAGAGCAGGAGAGAAATATCCTCTGAACCTGAGATAAGTTATCTTACTTGCGAGAGTGATAACATCACGGTACGTTCCATGGCCCCCGATACTGCACACAGAAAGATAAAGTTCTGACAATAATGCTGACTGAATAGTATATCAAAAACACAATCAATGAAACTGTTACCTCTCGTGTTTTCTGTATGATCATTGGGTTATTCAATTCAACTTAACCCTTAAGCTAGTTAAGCTGCAGGATCAATTCATGCATCGCATTTTGAAGGTGAAAATGCATTCGAGGAAAGAGAAAGAAAATTAAATTAAATTAAAATATAGCTAATTATGGTCCAGTGAAAAGTGATGTCACAGAAGGCTTTAAAATTAGTTACTGCTCTTCTCACAGGTCACAAGATATGCAATTAACATTCTTTTTTTTTTTTAAGTTACTATTTAACTTTTTTAAATTTTTACTTTTAACTTTGTAATTGAATTTGTTACTTTTTATATCAATTGGCCTGGACAGTATGAGGAAGAAACCTTGAAAAGAACCAGAAAGAACCCATCCTCATCCGAGTGATAGAACCACAGAATCTACTGTAGGTTTGGTTGTAAATTTTTCCCTAAAAAATTCTCTGATAGCATTGTTTTATTTTTAACCTGATTTCGATTATCCAAAAAAATTGCATTTGAGTACTTTTAATTATTTTAGAATTGACTTTCTTTTTCTTGTTGAGGAATGTAAGTTATTAAATACAAATATGGAATGTAACAAGGTCTGATATACAATTAAAAAATAAAGCATCGAAATTTAGAGAGATACACAATCCAGTTTTATATTGTCAACAAAATCATGATTAAATGAAATATCTGTGCTGGCAAGATTCATTACCTCCACGATACTTGACGATACTCGATTGGCACTCCCAGGAATGTAGACGCATTTGCACCAATAGCAGTCTGATAAAAAATGCAATACATGTTTAAATCTTATAAGTAGACGAATTAAGCCACAAGAGAACAGAGATGATTTTATCTGTTCAGTTTTTAACGTTTATTAGCATTAAACTGAAACCTGCATCAGGAAGGATGTTGATTTTTACTTCCCCCTGGGTACAAACAAAGTGAGTGTACCCTCTAAAGTAGAAAAGTTATCTTCAGGGTCGAATTGTGTGCACTCAATTACTTTAAATATACATTAAAGGTGCATTAGATCTGATGAAAGGTTAAAGACAAAAACAAGGTTTGTTAAAAACAAAAAGTCTAATTTTGACATAGTTCTGAAATCTATACACTTTCCTAACTAAAGCATGTGTCACTTTTGTATCAACCACAATTAATGTTTTACAATTCCAGCGGTGGTTTACCCTAAACTTCTACAAAGCCTGTCAAAAGATTGAAAAGACAGAGTCTTTTATGGTTTTTGGAACCTGGTCCTTTTGTTTCTATGCAGTGAATGAGGTACAGTAAAAGGCAAAAAACGAACAAGAATTGGAACCGATTGCATCTCCCCCAAATTCAACCATGGAGGTGGAAATGTAATGGTCTGGGGTTGTTTTGGTGCAGGGAAGACTTATTCTGGGTGAAACAAATTCTAAACCTACATGGCTACCATTCCATGCAATTCCATCTGGACTGCGTTTCATTGGAACCAACCTCACCATACAACAAGACAATAACCCGAAGGGTACCTTCAAGCTACAGACGACTGGAGTGTTCTATCATAGAATAGCCTGGCCAGTCACTGCACCTAAATCCTATTGAACTGCTTTGGGATGAACTGGATCACAAGGTCTGAAGGTGAACAACACCTTTGATGAATTTTACAAAAGAGCACGGCAAAGTATTTCAGCTGAATGTTTGGAAAAACAAACTGTCCAGATGTCAAAAGTGTGTAAAGCTGTTATTCATGCTAAGATTTTTCATTAAAAATAAAGTGGAACATCTGGACAACTGGTCAAAGTAAATCTTCATACCTTTAAATGACCTGCATAGACACAAATTGAACATGCAAGTGTCTCTCAAAAACCATAAAAGACTCCGTGTTTCCAAACTTTCGACTGGTACCCTCACATTTGTAACCTAAAATATATTGTACTTATAAGTAAACAACTTATAAGTTACAACTTGTCTGCTTATGTAGTGCCACATGGGGGAATTTGTAGCCACTGAGCACCGAACATTAACTTTCAATGCTGCTACTTACAGTCAAAGAGTCTCCCAAAGCGGCAATGACTTTAATGTCAGCTGCTTTCACCTTTTCCACTGAAACAGAAAACACAAGGGTCAGCTTTGGGAAATAAAGGCCTTTACCATGAGATTTTATGTCCAAAGTAAATAAGGGGCAGTTGTATTAAGTGAAAGTATCTTCTTCATCTACTTTCAGCTGCTCCAATTAGAGGTCGCCACAGCGGATCACAGCGGATCATCCGTCCTCTACAACTCACTCTGTCCTCTACAACTACTTGCATGTCTTCCCTCAACACACAACCATAAACCTGCTCATTGTTCTTCCTCTTTTCCTTTATTCTGGTGGCTCCATCCTCCAAATTCTTCTACTGATATACCCCATGTCCCTCCTCTGCACATGTCCAAACCATCTTAATCTCACTTCCCTCACCTTGTCTCCAAAATGTCCTACATGCGCCGTCCCTCTAATAAACTCATTTCTAAACCTGTCTATCGTCGTCACTCCCAATGAAAATCTCAACATCTTCAGCTCTGCTACCTCCTACAAAAAGTTAGAACTGTAAAACAGAGATCTGAGTTGAACAATATGGTTAGACTCGTTTATAATATGTTTAGATTGATTAAAGGGTGCTACTATTATTTAATAACAGCTGAATGTGTTTATCCAATAGAATAACACTTCATTTCATATAATAACAACTAATACACAGAAACAATAATCCAGCAGCAAAACCTTTTTGCTTTTGGCTCAGGACACCTTTAGTAGAGAGCTACATGGGGCATATATGGGCAGAAAACAGATAATTATTCTTTAAGAAATGGCAACAGTATGTAATTTTAAGTGTAGGGATCTCAGTCAGGTGAGCTTTGTGTGTGTTATCTGAGAACGCAGATAAGCATGTAGGAGTCCATGCAAATTATTCTTGGAGCACAACCAAAGTCAAATCTAACTTTTATGTCATCCCACAATTATATGACCAAAGGTTTGTGGAAGCTGGAAGCATAAAGATAACTAGATTATTTTTTTTATGTTGTTGCATTACAGGGTTCCTTAACTGGAACTAAGAGACTCAAACCTATTTTAGAGCTCCATGAACACATGGGGTGTGAAGGTTGGAGTGGAAGAACCCAACTGCCCTGCACAGATGCCTAACCTCCACAACCCACAGCCCAACTAAACAGTTCTGGGATGACTGAACCTCAGACATCTTCACCTAACATCTGCGCCTCATCTCAATAACGCTTTTATAGCTAAGTGAACATTATTCCTCACAGCCATGTGGCAACATCTAGTGGGAATCCTTAAGTTAAGTTTATTATAACAGCAAAAAGAGGACTAATTTTGGAATTTGTTCAACAAGTACATATGAGTGTGATGGTCAGGTGCCATCTAATTTTGGTCATGTAGTTTATATAGACAACTGTGGTTTGTACAATAATTTTAGGGATGGAAATGATGTTTGGAAACATTAGCACAGTGGAATGTTGAGTAAGAAGCAAACCGAACTGATCTTTTATCCTGATGTTTTTTTTTTACATTTATTTACATTTCATTTATATTTCTGGCATAGCGGCTTTTCTCGTCTGCCAGTTGAGCATTGGAGGGATGAAGGCCTTGCTCAGGATCCCAGCAGTAACAGCTTGGTGGTAATCTGATCTCACAACATTCTGATCCAGAAATCCAACATATTTGTCACACGAAGGCCATTTTACTTTCTCAGCTGCTTTGGAGAATTTCTTTCATCATCTTTAATATTTGCAAAGCAGTAAGTGCATATCTCAAAACTATCTGTACAAACAGCACAAAACATTGGATTTCTTGCAAAAGTCTGAACTTTTCTCAAAATTCCTCAGTTCATCTCTCAAAAGTAAGTATTTGTGTCAGTGTACATCTCATTCCCATCAGAATGAAAAGTCCTTTTGTCATTGTTCACAATCAAAATCGTCAAAATGTTAAGTTGTGTTCTCAGTATGACGCTACACAATTTCAGGATTTTTGGATCACAGTGACTGCACAAAAATTTCCTTCTGTTTGGCATCTATGAATTTCAGCAGCACAAATGTATTTATTTAAGAAGATAAGATAAGATAAGATAAGATAAGATAAGATAAACTTTAATGATCCCGAAGGAAATTTTTAAGTGGCCAGCTGCCCACACATAAAAACACAATCATTCCTAAAAAAATAAAATAAAACACAATAAATAGATAAAAAATAAAATGATAAAAAGGTACAAGCAAATATAAACATAAACAATCACCCAAAATCAAAATCAAGCCAAGTTTCCCAGAATTCCAGCCTAATCAAAAAGATAAAGTAAAAGCTCTCAACACAGAGTGTTGTGCAGTCTGATGGCTCGTGGGACAAAAGACTTCCTAAGTCTGTCTGTGGTGCAGCGTTGGGATAAAAGTCTGCTGCTGAAGCTGCTCTTCCTCTTACTGATGGCCTCATGCATAGGGTGTGTCACATTGTCCATGATTGCCTGAAGTCTCAACAATGTCCGTTGTTCGCCACCTCCTCCACTGAGGCCAGCTTCAGTCCCACAACAGAGCTAGCCCTCCTGATGATCTTATTTAGTCGGGTCAGGTTTTTCTTGCTTGTGCCGCACCAGCACACCACAGCGTACAGCAGAGCACTTTCAATGACTGATTGATAAAACATACTAAGAAGCTTGGTGGAAATATTAAAAGATGCCAGCCTTCGCAGGAAGTACATCCTGGTTTGACATTTTTTACTGAGCAGGGTGGTGTTCTCGTTCCAGTCCAGTTTCTTGTCCAACACCACTCCCAAATATTTATAAGACGTGACCGTCTCCACCAGGTCACCATCAATGCATATTGGCTGGGAGAGGGGGGGTTGTCTTCTGAAGTCCAGAATTAGTTCTTTCGTTTTTCTAATATTTAGCAGTAGCTGGTTCTGCTTGGACCAAAGAACAAAATCCTGCACCAGCTGCCTGTACTCCACCTCCTTGTCTTCCTTAATGCAGGCCACAATGACGGTATCATCTGAGAATTTCTGTATGTGGCAAGCCTCTGTGTTGTGTTGGAAGTCGGTCGTGTACAGAGCAAACAACATTGGAGAAAGAACTGTACCTTGAGGTACTCCCACACTGCTGCAAAGTGTTCTGGAAAGGCTGGCCCCCATTCTGACAAACTGGGGTCTGTCCTTCAGATAGTCCATGATCCAGGATATTAAGTATGGCTCGACTGCCATACTCCTGAGTTTTTCCTGCAGAATTGGGGGTTGGATTGTGTCAAATGCGCTGGAGAAATCAAAAAACAACATTCTCACTGCACATCCCCCTTCATCAAGGTAAGACAAAGTGCGGTGGAGGAGATGCAGGACAGTATTTGGTTGCATATTTGATTTATATTGATTGCAAGAGACCGAACAGGATTCACACTTTTACTGTACTGTACAAGTGTTTGTTCATTTCTTAGTTTTTCATCCATTTTTTGCTCTGTCTGTATTCACTCTCCAATTGAAGGTTCACAAGATTCACCTTTGAACTGTTTTATAGAACTGGTTGATTATCGGTTGATCCGATGCCGTTCACTCGCCATCATTAGTGACATTCGAGATTCATCTGTCCAATCCATCAATTCACATCACATTTACAAAAAAATGTAATAGAGATTTCAGATGACAGATGTTGACAACTGGTTTAACCATTTTGCATTCAGTGACGTATACAATAAACTGAGATGTTTTGGAGGTTTAGACAATTCAGGTGAAACCAGTATAATATATTTTTGATCAACATGAACATAAACAACTGATAATATAGGAAACAGCAGACACTTGTACACAATCGATTAAATTAATGTACAAAAGCATTCGCATTTTGATCAAAGCAACGAGAAATGGCTTTTATGATGTGCACAAGTGAGGTTGAACAAGCAGTTTCTGGAATTTCATTTCTGATCTGACAAATGATCCAAAGCAACTGAGAAAAACAGTATTTAGATAAGCCTCAGAAAGAGAGACAGATGTAGAGATCTGTGATATCTCTGATAGATTAAAAATAGCAGATAATAAAGGTACAGGGTGAAGTCAAGCTCTTATCAAATACTACTTTTATGCTTCCTAAGAAGAAGAACAATTCTGTTGTTTCTTTTATGCACAATTTTATATCATTTTTTAAAAACTATTTCTATATTTATAAATTAAAAGCTCCATGCCTTAAATCTTCTAGATTTTCTATTATTTTAGAGCTCGTATTACCTGATGTTGGTACAGTGGGAGAAGGGCTCATGTCTGGACACTGGAAAGTCGGATGCTTGAAATTCTGCTGTCGAACTTTATCTGGATACTCCTGCAAAAGCAAAGAATTGAAAAAATCCCCACAAAAACAACTATCGGTAGCTCTAGCAGTGTAAAAAGGTTTCCATGTGTCTCCAATTATTCCTCGGAAATTTCCAAATTAGGATTTTGCTGGCAGAAATTCATCAAAAAAATACAAATAATAGGCTCATTATTTCAGTGTTCAATTATTTAATATTTCTTATTACTTTGCTTCAAAGGTCCCAGACGTACCCAGACAGGTACGTCGAAAACCGGGATTCTACCTGAACCTGTGACCTCGTGGAGTCTCAAATTATTATTCATTCTTCTCAACCTTTTAGATTTTCCCTGGAAAAATTAAAGTTTTCCTAAAAGGGTTTGATTTGACACTGTTTAGGGGTGTCGTTTAATAGTCTGTAGAAGTGCTATTTTCTGTAAATCGAGTTTATATGTTATAGAGAATTCAGTAGCTTTGCTCGAAGCAGCTGTATGTAGTTAAAAAAAGTAAAGAATGTTTGAGAAAATCACAGAGAGGCCCTGTACTTGAGATGTCTATAAAACTGTACAAAGGAAAAGCTTTTTGAAAAGCTTCTAAGCACAGCCACTTGGAACGTTTAACCATCTAAAGAACCACTGAAGAGCCTTGCTTTAAAGAATGCGGATAAGAGCAAAGCAAACCAAGGATAGACGTTTGAAGAGTCAAGAAATCAGTAGAGAATAACTTTAAATAAATGTATTTTCATTTCTGTATTTATGTAATTTTTTGGCTACTTTCTATCAAAGAAACTGGTGTTGGATCTGTGATGATCGCACATGTTGAGCTGTTTTATGAGTTGCTCAGTAGCTCCTAGTTTCTATAACCACAACTGACTGTAAAAGACTGTAGAAAGGACATTACTTATAATCACACACTCCAGTGCTTATGTTAGTTCTCACTCTCCAGTGTTCTGTATTGTTTTAAAGATTTATGATCACACTCTTGATGTCACCCAAATGAGGATGGGTTCCCCTTTTGAGTCTGGTTCCTCTCAAGGTTTCATCCTCATAAAATCTAAAACTATCTGTACAAACAGCACAACATATTGAATTGTATTTTTATAAATCCTTAGATCATCTCTCAAAAGTAAATATTTGTGTCAGTGTACATCTCATTCCCATCAGAATAAAAAGTCCTTTTGTCATTGTTCACAAACAAGATGTTTAGTCGTGTTCTCAGTATGACGCTGCACAGTTTCAGGATATTTAGATATAAACTATGGTTTGGATCACAGTGACTGCACAACAATTTGACTTTCTTCTGTTTGGCATCTATGAATTTCATAACATCTAAGGGAGTTTTTTCTTGCCACAGTCGGCATGGCTGCTCATCAGGGATAAATACACACCTTAATAATCACCTTAACTGTTAAATTCTATAAAGCTGCTTTGAGACAATGTCTGTTGTGAAAAGCGCTATAGAAATAAACTTGACTTGTAACTTTCAGATATACTTTGTATCACCGGTGGCCTCATTTTCAGTCCAAAAAGAGCCAGAATTATTTCCAAATACTTTTCAATCAAATCCCAGTCAGCTCTTAATATTTGGTTTTGCTTTAAATTAAAATTATTTACTGAATCAATGATTTACTGTTTTTTGTTAATTAAATGAAGATACCATTTTGAACAATTGCTTTATTACTTTGTCTTTTTTTTTTAACTGCCATTTTTAATATTTGTTTCATTATGTGGTGGTAAAGAGGCTGTTTTGTTGTTTTTAATGCAGTGTTGAAGTCTAAAAATTGATTTGTATTTAAGGAAATAAAACATCACAAATCAGCTGTTTTGGACTTTTCACTAACGTGTGTCTTGGTGTAGAAGGACTAGTGCTAGGGTTAAGTTTCCTCACTGTAGTTGGTGCAAATAAAGTAAAATTACAGCAAACTATTGAATGTCTGGAAAAAGGGATCTCTTACATGATAGAGTGCCTCCTGACTGAGGTGCTTCAAGTTCTTTTGATAATCCTCCCACCAGTTTCCTTAAAGACAAACAAATGTGATATAATATGCATGCACAATCAACAAAAACAGAAATGGCACACACCGGTTTAATCAGATATCTATCTGTCTGTCTGTCTGTCTGTCTGTCTATATATATATATATATATATATATATATATATATATATATATATATATATATATATATATATATATACACAGAGTTGAAAGTAACAAATTACATTTACTTGCGTCACTGTAATTTGGTGTTTTTTCTACTTTTTATTCTACTTTTTATAGTAATTTTTTGAAAATCTTTAATTTTATTTTTACTTAAGTATGTTTTGTTGGAATTCTATTGTACTTAACTACATTTTAAATCATATCTGTTAATGAGTAAAAAATACATTAAAATAACGCAATCGCGCCTTTTTAGGCAAAACTTTCAATCCACAATTACTATTGTCGCAATTTATACAATATATATGCCATATGAAATGAATGAAAAGTGTTATATTTAAGAGAAGATCTGCTGATGTTTTTTTAGACTTGAGCATTACAATATAACCAATCATACAATTTTGTTGAGAACGCAGGGTCCAATCAGAGCGTTTTCGATTCGTCACTGCGGAAAACGCCGGGGTTTTTCAACACATGCGCTCACTGTCTGAATTCTGAATCTGCATTTCATGATTTCTCTCATTTGTATAAATGACATTATAATATAACAATATAATAACGTTTTTGTTATTGCACTTTAATTTGTAATGGTGTTCTTTCAATTGAAAAACAACAGGTTTGATATTTATATACATTTGTCCTTTTTGAGCTACACTAGATTTCCCCATCCCCACTGGGTAAAAAGTAACTGGGTAAATTTTACTCTGAGTACATTTTAAATAAGCTACTTTTCACTTTTACTTAAGTAAATTTTTAGATCTGTAAATATACTTGTACTTTTATTTTTAATACTTTCTACATTTTATTAAAGTAGCATATAAAGTAGTATATATATGTTATAGGTAGCAGTTATTATCCACATTAGCTGTGTGATGTTATTGCTTATCACAGCTAATAGAAGTGTCTATATTATAAACTATCAATTGATCCATGCGAGAAGATTTCAGCAGAAAACAAATACTGCCACATCACAGATGCCACCGTATGCAATCGCAATCATTGTCTTTTTCACTCACCAGTCACATTGCACAGAAGAACATGTGTGGTTAAAGCAAATAATAAAAACTTCATGATTTCTGATCATCTATGATCATCTACGACAAACGAAAGAACCTGCTGTGATTAGGGCTTATATGCACTCTCAAAGTGCAAGGTACAACAGTTGTTTTTTATCTTAAAGATCCACCTGATTTATAACTTGGAGACAGTATGTGGCAAAGTGCAAGCAATAGTAATAATAAAATGTGCATTTCTGTGAGCGCAGAGTTGATTTTATTAAAGGTAATCCAGAAACCTACAAATTATTATGTTCTGTAAAAAGAAATAAAATACGTCTGAAAAAAAAGAACTGAAACTGTAATACAAAACAGGCTGTATAAAAAAATCTTATTTAAATTCTGCATTTGTGGGTGGAAAGCCCCTTTGGTGATCCAGCCCCAGTGGTGGATGAGGCCTAACCTCGACCTGCTCTAACTTCATGATTGCTCACAAGGGAGTTTTCTTTTTTGACTATCTATATATATATATATATATATATATATATATATATATATATATATATATATATATATATATATATACCCCAAGAAGCTGAATAATAAACAAAATATTACACCTGGTCCAGTTTGTATTTTTATTATTAAGGAAAAAATTAAAAATTTAAAAAAATTAATAATAATAATAATAATAATAATAATAATAATAATATAATAATTACAAAAAACATATAAATATATATAATATAATATAATATAATATAATATAATATATCTTAATAATAAAAATACAAACAAGACCAGGTGTAATATTTTGTTTATTATTCAGCTTCTTGGGGCACGATGCCAATAAAACCCATTCTCTAGGGTCCCCCTTTTCGTGGGCGTGGCCTAAATTCGACCTGTGTAACAGTGCGCGCTGTTAAGCTGTTGACCCCCCT
Source organism: Silurus meridionalis (assembly GCF_014805685.1). Lineage (NCBI taxonomy): Eukaryota > Metazoa > Chordata > Actinopteri > Siluriformes > Siluridae > Silurus > Silurus meridionalis. The sequence continues at coordinate 25,340,570 of NC_060891.1, read as the reverse complement.
TATCTGATTGGACGCAGCTCGACCCCTCCCACCTCGGAGCCTCTCCCTCAGACAACTCCTCCCTCCTCTTCCCACCCACCCACGCTTTTCAGTCGAGGCCCACTGTTGGCTGGGATCACGTGACCCGCCGAATGCGTACGCGCCGGGGCCAGGAGTGAAGATGGCGGACGAGAGCGCGGACGGGGATTCGGATCGGAGCAGCCAAGGCTGGGCGGGCGGGGACACGTTTTACGCCATGGAGGGTTTGCAGGCGACCCTGCAGCACCTCGAAGCCACGTTGAGGCAGCGAGACATCTCGGAGGCCTCGTCCACCGAGTACTGCGACAACTTCTGTCAGGTAAAAAAAAAAAAATCAACAACAAAAAAACGGTTTCCTCAGAGCACTAGCAGCGAGTGTGCTAATGCTAATGCTACGCGCTCCTAGCTAAACTATGCAGCTTGGTTTGAGAGCAGGAGGAGGAGGGATTTTATTTTGATTTAATTCGATTTTTATTTTTAATGCGGCTAATTCGTGCTAAAGCTCCCACATGCAGGGTGACTTGTGTTTTGTAATTGTTTCAGCGTAACGGCTGTAGTTTTGAAAAGCTGCTCGAGCACAACTCCCAATTTTAGTGCCAATATGTGCCATGCATTGGCTCCTAGTGCACCAGGCACTATTTTAGTGTCATGCATTTTAATGGACACTTCTTCATGTCTTTCAATTGATAATCATGGAAGCTTTGGGTGTTATATATATATATATATATATATATATATATATATATATATATATATATATATATATAAATAAACATACACACACACAAATAAACTTGCATACATGTATAGTTGGTCAGTTTTGGGTGGGGCAACTGTGTTTATGGTCTGTGCATCTTGTCAATAATAACAATCATCCCTGTTGTCTTTTGTGCTTTATTATTACTATTAGTAGTATCCATTTTTTTGGTTGGTGCACGACTAACTTTCCAAAGTTCAACACCACAAAGTGTGTAAGTCTGATTGGTCACACAGCATCTGCCAAGCTGCAGCTCATGTGAATATGGAGATGTTGTGATGATGTTATTATGGGATTATTGGAGGGTTTATGCTTTTTAACTAGAAAATAGTGAGTGAAGCATTAAAGCATGTGGTGCAATGTTTATTTTTAAGATCGTAATGCAAAGAATTTGGAGCAAACCTTTTGTGTTTATTTTATACATGTATATAGAAGGGCACGTTAGAGAAGCTTTAACGTGATGGTAAAAAACAAAATCTGTTTTTATTTCATTTATTGTCTCACACATTTGCGACGAGCGTGTCGTACTGTGTGTTTGTGTATGTGACCCTTTTTATTCTCGTTTGCTTTCCGACATCGGTGTCAAACTTTTCTTCAAGAGCTACATTTGCTTCCTGTTTTCTATTTCTTGTGCGCTTGGCTTGTCGTTTTAGCGAAATGTAAATAATAGCAGTGAAAGGAAGAATGCTTACTTGCTGAGGTGCAACGATGCATAGGCTTCCTTTTTTTGGTTTATTCTACAGTAGTTTGGTCAAGTAGATTTATTTCTGATGGGTTTCAAACTTTTCTTTACCCGCTTTGGCAGTAAACAGATGTCCTTTTTAAAAAAAAAAACCAAAAGGAAGAAAAGCCACTAAAAAGTCATTTCCTGTCCGACACAGCCCTGGTACAGTGCCTGACTGTAGCACATCTGCAAGTGACACCAGCGTCACACATGTACTTGTGGGTGCTGGTATTACTTCACTGGTAAAAGTGAATTTCCTGAGATTTTTTTCTCTCTCTTGCTTTGTATTGCAGTAAAAAGTTAATGCAAAATATACTCTTGAGGAACGTTGTCAAGTTCCTACAAATAAAGTGTGTAATTAGTGACTAGGGCTTTTAAAGATCGGACGTGTGAAATGAGCACTGGACAAATAGTCTTTGTAAAGGAAATTGTGGGTGAGTATTGGTTTATTTCTGAAATCAAAGCTCAATTTAACGACCCTCACACATAACCATAATCGATGTAATAAATAAGAAATGTGCATGAAGCACAGTGTAGGTGTGTATCTGATGATGAGCAGGAACATTTCCTCCTCTCCAGTAAGAATAGAAACGGTTGTGATCACGGGCGGAATAGTTTAATGGGAATACAGGATGTAGTGCACATTAGTGTGTGTGAGGAATTTGAGCTCTCAAACGGCAGCGAGCAGACGCTCTTCTCGTATCGGGAGATTTGAGGAAACCAGCTCGGCAGCTCTAACCACCAGTGCAGTCATTTCACATGGTTGTTCTGATGCCCTGGTTGGTGACACTTTCACCAGGTGACATGTCCTCTTCATGACTTTCTGTCTGGCTTTACGGGTGTCTCTGTAGGACAGACCCACAGAGATTACAACCTGATGCACTCCCACCTGCTGCTTTTCATTGTGCGAATTTCAAAAAAAGAAGGACAGAAACCGACTGTATATCTGATAAACACTGATGGTATAACATCAACTTTTCGATAGATTGTCACAGTGTTGTTTTATCAATAGACAAGTTTGTGGACACCCGACCATAAAGTTTGTTTGTGCTTTTTAACATCCCATTCCACATGTACTCCCCCTTTTGCTGCAATAATAACCTTTACACTTTTAGGAAGATGTTCCACTAGATTTTGGAGAGTGCTTATGGAGATTTGTTTAATCTCCAGGTGTGGCTGTAGGTGAGGTGAGGAGGTCTGATGTGCAGTCAGCAGTCCAGTTCATCTTCAGTAGGGTTGAGTTTAGAGCTCTATAGAAGGCCACTCAAGTCATCACCAGGGACAATGTGCATTGTTAAAAGCGCTGGCATTACACTACATTACATTAGGACTGCTGTTTTATTTATCAATATGAAAAGGTTTCTCCTGAGCGTAAAAACAATCTTGACTGTTAAACACAGCACTAAAATCTGTTCTTTATTTCTAGCATGCATTCTAAGCTTTTGTCGAAGGGGATTCCTTGTGTGTGTGTGTGTGTGTGTGTGTGTGTGTGTGTGTGTGTGTGTGAGTGTTTAAGAGCCAGGGGGATAGCGCACTGTTACCCTAGGTACATCCGCTCTGATCCCGAAGGTTCAATCAGTGTGCCGCAGAGCAGATGGTTCGAGGTGAAAACGGTCAATCAGGGATTTCCTCAAACACGGTCTCTTCTGAATTTGGCAGCTCATTAACCTCTCAATGTTCATAACCGGTGTCTTCTGTACAAAGACGTTAAATCATCTGATAATTGGGTCATCGCTAGATATAGCTATACTTAAATCGTTTGCAAAGGATCTAATAGATGTTGTGAAGTGGAATGGGATAGAGCTGGCCCAACGGCACAATTTCACCGAGATCAATTACAACCCGTGAAATTCTCAAGTGATCAAGTAAAAATGAAATCTGTGAGACTGATGGATTATTTGTGAAATGCACACACTACCCTTAAAAGGCACTGTCTGGATTTTGCACCACGCTGTTTGCTATTAAACTTTTTTACACTCTCTCCACGTTCGAAAGCAGAAATGTGTTTCGCAACTTGACAGTAGCGAAAATGTGACTTCCTCATTTTGTACCACGCTAAAGCCGGCGTGTATTTTAACCGCTCTCAGACCGCTGGATTATTCTGGGCCCGAACCTCTTTTCCATTACAGCTGCGCGGTCATGTTTAAATACGATCCGCACTGTCCTTTAATTTAATTCTGAAACTACTTCATGATGCACAGCGAAGTGGTAAAACAAATCAAACTAATTCTTAACACAGGGTAAATCTTCAGGCTGGAGGGCTTCGTAGTTTCTCGGTGTGATGGAAAGCTTCAATCTTTTGGCAGTTTAGGAGATAAAAGGGTGCTGAAGTAATGAAACGGTGGAACTTTTAGTAATAAAATGGACATGCTTGTTTTGTTCAAAAGTAACCATGAAAGAAGAATATGCTGTATGCTGTGTTAGCACTTGCATTTTAACACGAGTTAATGTTGCAATAATCGACTCAAATAAGTTATTACCCATTAATAACGAGACGCTCATCACTAATTCGAGGTGCGTTTTGTGTATAAGTGCAAACGAAACATAATCCTTGTGCTCTCAGTGAATCGAAAAACCTTTATATCTACATTTAAGGACCACGAACACTAACCGAGCTGAATAATGAATGAAGGATTTTTCCGTTCTCCGCAGGCTCTGGTGCACTACGCCGGGAGTCGGAACTCTGTAGAGCACGGACTCACACTGCTGGATGTCTACTGCCTCTCAATCAACTGCTTTGCATCAGCGAGGCCGCACCTGGCGTCCAGCTCATCCAGCGTCGCCCTCGTTCTGAAGAGACTCGCACTGTAAGCACCGCTTTCACTGCACAGATCGTTATCCGGGCTCTGGATGTGGATCGTTAAGGAGAAATAAAGTCAGTTACGTTATGACATCTTAATCAACATCACGGCCTGATTGACAAAACTGTACAGAGGAAACTTTTAATTGTTTTGGTGTTAAATTTTTTGTTTCTTCACTACAGATCAGTGGTATGTGTATTTTAAATAGTGCTCATTTCTGGTAGTTATAAAAGCTCTATCATGTAGAAGCAGCAGCACAATACATTCAAGAGCTTCAGTTAATGTTCACATCAAACATTGCACATTTTCCCTTTTCCAGATATTTTTTTTGTGCTTTATAATAATAATAATAATAGTACTAATAATTTTTTTTATGTAAGTACAGCTTTAAATTATGGTTAAAATTCAGTATTGTAATGCCTGAGTGTATTTACACAGTTTACCACAATAATCACAATTATTTAATCACATTGTCCAGCCCTGATTTTGTCCACAGTGAGCTAATTGGTGCTCAGAGCATTCAATTTGAATTATAATTAATTTTATTATATTTATTTATTGTAGTAGCAAGTTAGGTTGATTAAAACGAAACAAAAAAAATGATGCTAAAATCAGTTTTTCTGCGTTCCTATTGAGGTCTGCCAATAGTTTTGGTTTGACCAAATGTTTTATTATTATTTGTTTTCAGCTTAATTGAATTCCACACCTTAATTAGTTGTTTTTTTTTTTCGTTAGTCAGCCCTCGCCTGTATGTTTAGGGTCACCTGAATGTTCACCCCATCTTCCTCTTCTCTTTTACTGACTTTCCCCCCCCAGCATTGCCTAAATGCTGCTCTGTTCTGCTTTAACTAGGAGCTGCTTTGAGTTGTTTCTGTCCGTTCCTTCGAATGAGATCCCATGTGAAGCCTGGCAGCAGTTTAACGGCTCTGTCCAGGTAAGATTTTACCCCCTTCATTACACAACCACAAATGCCGAAACTTTAGTACTTCGGAGGTCATAATCTGTGGTTTCTTTCATTTTTTTTTTTTTTAGAACAGTAATGTTTTTTTAAATGGCTTTTATTATTTAACACTGTTCCAGAGTTCATGGGTTTAAAAACGTATTCAACCAGTCGACTGTAACAGCAGACCTGCATGAGCTGAGTGAAGCATTGGGCAAAATGTGCCTGAACTTGCCTCTAATGTAAAGCGCAAAAGGGAAACTTCTTCAGTATTCGATGCAACAGTGAATATTGTCACTTGAATAAGATCGACCTGCAAACCTTTCCTGCTCCTATTGTTCTGTGGGGCAATCGGCATGTCCACTCAGTCCCAGTACAGATACTTCTGATTTATTCAGATTAGGAGAAAATGACATTTCCTGCTATTAATTAGGGTTTGATAAAATGGTGATTCAGTAAAACTTCCTGCAGATAGATTTAGATTCAGATAGTGATTTAGATGGTGTAGTCACACACATTTGCACCGATGGATAGTGATCGTGTCCCTTTCTTCTCCTCGGATCCGCCCGATTCATCCAGACGCCCAACCTCTGGATGGATTTCTCTTTAACCGGAGACCACTCTGCAGCTGAGGAGGGTTTTTTCCATGAACAGCCTAAAGATTCATAAAGTTACTGAGCAGTTTATGAATACTGAGGATGGATTTGGACTGTAATTAATACAAGGTCTATTACAATGGCTTTTAGGAACACAGGGTCTATGAGCTGTTACATTTCTATCACTAACCAGTGAACCTCAAAAAGGATGGAATTATAATGACATTAGGTGCCACCCCAAAAACAAAAAAAAGGGACAGTTTCTTTTTTGAATCGGTTCCTCTTGAGATTCCTTCTTAATTCAATGCCCATCGATAAAAGCGCTCTACTAATAAATTGATTTGAATAGATAAACTCCAGATTTATCTCCCCTGACTTTTAAAACACTTTATAGCCTGGACTAGTTAAACCACAGGACTTTGTTCAGTGTGATAGCTTTGTGCACGTTATCCGTTACACAAAAGACGATGGGGTACAATGTGTGTCTCTGCAGGCGGCGCATGAAGCCATGCTGGAGTATGGGAGTACAGACCTCCAGGCGCTGGTACAGATCACTGGAGAGGGTGGGGCATGGGGTAACCCTGCCCTCGTTTCCCTCCTCACAGAGCAGCCTACAGAAGCTGATAAATGTCAGTAGCTGTATATTTCCTTGTTTTATAATCGCAGTGTTTATAGCGCAGTGTTTTCCACATCTGAGGTGTTTGTCAAGCCTAAGAGAAATTATCTTGGGAGAATATATGCACGTTTGTGGTGTTTCCTCTGGGGAGAATTTATGTAGTGTCAAATGAAGGGCTCCGTCTGGTTAACGCTCGCATCCTAATTTTAAGGATAATTTGGTGAAATGCGGGTGTAAATATGTTGATGCGTTTTTCTATCACATTTTTTGTAATAGGGCTTCTTAAATGACCATGGGGTCGTTAAAAAGTAAAAAAAAAAAAACCAAACAAATTTTAGACCTTTTTTAAAAAAGCTTTAAATAATCTTAAATACACTGTTTTAAGTCTTAAATAATTGTAAACAGGTCTTTGTTTTCCAATGTCCATGTAACTCTACCTCTAATGCACATTTAAATTGCAGCACTTGATTTTTTTTGTTTGTTAGTTTCCGTGGTGGTGTAGTTCTTTCTTTCTCAAGTCCAAATATAATTTGCGGTATTGCGGCTACAAATTAGAACAACATGCAACAGCCAATCAGATTTTTGTTATTGGCACAAATTTCTCCTGGATTATACCACGGATATAAACGGGTTTTATTTTTCAGCTATAGGGAAGTGCAAGTGCAACAACGTGTTTGTGTGTTTTTAAGGTCATGTGATGGGTCTTAAATTACATTCTTATTGGTCGTAAAAAGGTCTTTAAAGTCTTACATTTGACTTTGTGGAAACCCTGTAGAATTTAAAAGAATTTTGTTGAATTTAGTAGAATTTTTTTGGGAATAAAAATGCTTGAATCCACATACATGTAAATTGGTATTAATCTACAATTCCCCACAGCAATTCAATCTTATCTTCCCAACAGTAAACGCCTACCTGGGTCTGGAGGGAGGGGACTTTTTGGAGATGAGGATCAAGCATCTGGAGAAAGTCGGTGAGGTCGAGAAGGCCCTGATCCTCACCAAAGCCTGTGGCAACTGCAGCTTGTTGCCCAATCAGGCCACATTTCGCCAAAATTATGTCACACAGCTCTGCCAACAACTGCCCAGCGAGGAGGCAATTCTGCAGGTAATTAACCCGGTCGCTTTGCACACAATACAAGACTGGGATTTTCGTTTTAATACTTCCATACACATAAACATGTAAGAAACTAACAGGTCTATACAGAATGATCTCTAATCATGCATTTATAAGCACGATTGTCTTTTTCAAACATGATTGTAAATCATACATGTGCTCTAATGAAACATTTGCCAACCTGTTTTCCCCTCAGCCTGCCTTTTTTTCATGTTTTACCTGCCACAATTTAATCTCCTACTCTGTCACTGGTGATTGGTTTGAGTAGTTTTGAGTGTCTGTGGGTTTTTTTTTTTTTTTTCTTCTTGAAAGGACTCTGCCTGGGCAGTGTGGTTTAAAATGCTTGTCCCATCCTGTTTAGATTTCCAGACTGGACGGCAAGGATGTTTTAGAGATCATTTGCAACATGGAGACAGAAGGTGATGAGAACACGGCCTTCATCCTTTGTACCACGTACTTGACGCAGCAGCTGCAGAAAGGAAACCTGTACTGCTCCTGGTCAGTGTTCATACTTTTGAGCTGAACAAATGTTTTCTACAGATTGAAATTTTAGGTGAATAAAAATATGCCTTTGTATTTTTGATATTCCTTTATTAATCTTTTTTCTTCAGGGAGCTGACATTGTTTTGGAGTAAGCTGCAGAGGAGGCTTGACTGTTCCCTCGACTCGTTCCTCGAACGCTGCCTCCAATTTGGGGCTATAGCAAAGATTGCCCACCATCTGCTGTTCCTTATTCGAGTAATCCAAACTGAGGTGAGGAATTGTTTAATTAAAGGATTTCTTTATCAGCTTTTAATAATTGAGTGATATCTATCCATCTATGTCTTTGTTCCCCCTCAGGTAATGCACCTTGGTCTGGCAGTGTCTGTTGAACTTTGTGTGAAAGCCCTTCAGCTGTTAAGGCAAGAGTATCCAGAAACCAAAACCATTGTCTGCAAAAATGTGGCCTGTCTCCTCCCGGATGATTTGGAGGTGCTGCGAGCATGCCAGCTGACCGAGTTCTTTTTAAGCCCCTCTCCAGAGGTGTTTGCAGGCCTCGAGGAGCTCTACAAGCGTCCGGATCAAAAGTATGACGAGGAAAACGCTATAATCCCAAATTCATTACGGTGTGAACTGCTGCTTGCACTCAAAGCCCACTGGCCATGCGACCCAGAGTTTTGGGATTGGAAGACTTTAAAGTGCTATTGTATGAAGTTGCTTGGACTGGAACTCGAGGAAGACGATAGTCCTGTGTTGGAAAACATCAACAGTGTCACGACTGGGATAAACAGCGAGAAAGAACTAGATGATGATGATGATGATGATGATGATGATCACGAGGTTGAAGAATACAGCAGTTCTGACGAGGCGAACGAGCATGACAAGGAAGATGAAAAACGAAAAAGCTCTAGAGATCTTCTTTGGACTTCGGAAAGATCCAAAAGGTGGCTTCAGAACAAGGTGCGTTGTGAGATATGCCAGAAGGATGTGATCGAGTCACGGCTGTGTCATCACGCCAGAAAGCATGTGGAGAATGGCGTGTGGAAGTGTCCTGTGTGCCTGCAAAATTGCGGGAGCAAATCCGAATTTGTGCCACATACCAAAAAACACCTCCAAATGCCTGCGTGCCATCTGAAAAGAAAGAAAGTTAAAAACAAGGTGAAAGCCAAACAAACGCTGGAAACGGACGTATATCATTTGAAAGAGTTGGAACCTGGTGAGCTGCGTGTGGACCCATTTTGTGGTGGGCCAGAGCACGCCGTAGAGCCACCTGCCGTAGTGCCTAATAACGAAGCGGATGAAGATTACATCACATTTGATTATATCAACATTCACTATAAGTTACAGGATCGCGAGGTTTACATATGCCCTGCCACCGACTGTTCAAAAACGTTCAAGCTTTTCAAATATCTGGGCGTTCACTTGAGGAACGAGCACGAGGAGACGGACCCGAACGTAAAACATTACGTCGAGATGAGCAATCGGCGCGAGAAGTGCACGTTCTGTCGGCGAACGTTCATAACTGCGTATCACAACCAGAAGCACCGGCGCATACATTATGAAGATTGTCCTTACACGTGCGTAGTTGCAGGTTGCAACGCTCGCTTCGAGTCAATCAATCAGCTCATCATGCACAAGCACAGACATGGCTTCCGGCTCTCCTACCACTGTGAGCTGAACGGCTGCAGCCTCTCCTTCTGTGATCTGGGGCAGTTATACCACCACGAGGCGCAGCACTTTCGAGATGCGGCGTACACCTGCCCCAGCCCGGGCTGCAAGAAGTTTTACTACTCTCGGCAGGAATTTCTAAAACATACAGACACTCATGGCATCACCTTCACAGAAAAGGACTTTGAGGCTCAGAGGAAAGCGAAAAGGAAACTTCTGCTGCCCGTTGTGGGGGAGGGCGACGGCTCAAAAGCATCCTTTCAGCCAAAAACGGAATGTGCAAACAGTGAACAATCACAACACTCGGAAAGCAAAGACTCCACGGGTTTTCCGACACGTGTAGCCGTGTGTTTCGATGGCAAAAAATTTACCTGTGGCTTGGAAAAATGTGGAAGGACATTCAGCAAAGCCAGAGATATTCAAAAGCACTTAAATATTGTCCACCCCAACCAGTTGAGAAAGGAAAATCCAGTATGCAGAACGGTGGAAAACGAAAAGCAGTTAAAGGCTAAACCGGTAAAGGAGCCCGATGGTCAAGAGAAAGGGCTTGCAAAAGGATGTAGTCAAGAACAAGCTACAGATGCTGCACTCTGTGATAAAACACTTTCAACACCAAGTAGCCCTGCATGTCTCAGCGGAATGACTGGCGCTTTGACTGAAATTGTCTTGGGGCTTAATCAGCTAAGTCTTAATAGTACCATGACTAGACAAGTAAATCAGAGTTTACACGCTTCAGGATCGAAAGCGCCCCCGGTGACCTGCTCTAAAACTGCGAACGCTATAACGCAAACCAAAGTAACGGCGAACAAGTCCGAGATCGGGTCCTACCAAGCAGCTGCTGATTTGATGAGAAAGGAGGTAAAGGTAGAATCCCTATCTATACCGGTTAAGGGTCTTTCTTCCAACCCCGACAAACCAGACAACAATCTGCACATAATTAAACCTTTTGCTTGTGAAGTCGAAGGCTGCTTCTACAAAAGTGTTACAAGTCATGCTCTGGTGCAGCACTACGTCAAAAAGCATAACTACACCGACGAGACGGTGAAACAGATGGACATTTTTAACCCGCTCAAGTTCAAGCCTTTTAAATGCCACCTATGCTTTCGCGGATACAAAGAAAAGAAAGAGTTGAAGTCCCATTTGATTCTGAAACATAATATGAGCAAAGACATGGCAGAGAAAATTCTGTGTTCTTTGGCTGTATTGGTGGATCACTTCCCACCTTCAGCACTGAAGACCAAAGAGTTCTTTATTGACCAAAAGGACGCACCTACCGGGCTTCTAAATGGAGACCATTATGCCTGGAATGTCAAAACTGAGAGAATTAATGGCAGCATTATGCCTAGACACAAGAGTGAAAACAACGGTTTGTCGTCACAAAAGGGCACCTACGTGGGCAAAATACGTGTAGTAAAATCCAACAGAAGGGTTAGTACACGTTTGAGGAGAAAGCTGAAGATCGACGAAGACAAAACCTATTGTTGTTTACACAAGGGCTGTGGCGCTGGCTTTTCGAAGAAGTTCAACCTTCTGCATCACCTACAGACCGTGCATTCCTACCGCTCCAATCTTTGTTGGCAGAAGACTTTCCCTTGTAAGCATGAAGGGTGTAATAAGCAGTTTAACCACGTGTCGAGTCTGAACAGGCATTACCGCAAAGACCATCCGGTAACCGAGGATCCCATTCCGAGATTCAAGTGTACCTTTCCCAAATGCAATGCCACCTACCACCTGAAGAGCAGCCTCCTGCGCCACACCAATCTGAACCACCAGCATCAGACTCAACCGAAGTCCACGGCTCCGACTTCTATCGACAAGTTCAAAAACGTATACAAGCACTTTGGTAGCTCTGGTCCTCTGGTGGTACGGCTACAAAATACACACAAGAGAGAGACCTCTAATAGTGGCTGCCAAAAAAAACTGATCATTACCTCCAGTTCTCAGTCCAAAAGGCAGTCTTTAAGATGCCACCCTAAAGCTGAGGAGGATGTTGAACACGATGTGGAAACCACAGAGAAGAAACCAGGTGTCAAAAGTATAACACCAAAGAAAACAAAAGGCAAGTCTGGATACCGAACACCCGAGGAGGCTTTGCAGATGTGTCAGGACCGTTGTTTACCAGAGGCTTACCCGTGCATGGTTCAAAGCTGCAATTCTGTGGTATCTAGCAAGCGCAGCCTACAACGACATTATATAAAGTGTCACAGAATGCTTAACACCAAAGTGAGAAAGAATAAAGACACCCTGTTTTATACCGCAGAACAACTTGAAGAACTGATACAAAAGAAATCAGCGGTATCTGCTTTGCCAGACCGGGCCCCTAATGGAGTCCTCAAAATGGAGTATCAAGCCGAGACTGAGAACTCCGGCACGCCACACATTCCCATGAGCCTCCATTCGGTCAACACCGAAAAAGTGAACCAAACCACGGCTTACTCGAGGGACACCAGTGCAAACTGCAGCGTAATAATCGGCACGGACGACCTGCTTTTTGGGAAGTCCAATGGCCAAGCTGACACAGAGGAGCGAACAAAAACAGAGTCCCCTACTCCTCCACTTGTGCCCCCTCCACCCCTCGACCTTTCTCCACCATCTACCCTGAAAATAAATGTCAACAATACATCACTGGACGTTACAAACAGAGAGAGCAAGACTGTCGGTGTTCCTGCCACCGTCTATATACACACAAATGCTTCCTTGATGCGTCAGCCTCTATGGGGGAAAATTTCAGAACTTTCTGAGCCATTACCTTCCACACCTCAAAAAGACACTAACCTGGGTCAACGCGCGTTTGACATGGCGACTTACAAGCCGCTGGGTTTCGAGTCCTCGTTTTTAAAATTCATCCAGGAGAACGAAGAGAAATCTCAATTCGACCCTGTGCGGACAGTGGCGGTTTTAAACCCATGCTTCAAACCCGGCGTCGCTCGCCGACACGAGTCCTTCCGACACAACAACTCCGTCAAGGAGAACAACCTGAGAAAATCCGCCATCCGCCACAGTCGGATGTCACACTTGTCCCCGCTTAAGTCTTTGCTTTCTAAAGAAGAATGCAGTTCTATCCAAAACCTGCGTTTTATCCTGGAAAGAGCGTTAATGGGCTGTGGTGACCAGGCAATAAAGCAGCTTCAGTTCCTCAAGCCCGTGGTGGTCCTAGAACGACCCAAGTCATCTGCTTCCCTGCTTGATCTTCTTCCCTCTGAAACACAAGCGTAAACTGCACAAACCGCTACTTAGTCATGTAGAGTTTTCAACTCATGGTTTATTTTTTTCCCTTTGTTTTTTTTTTTTTTGGTGATCCAAAATACTTCCACAGTATTTTTTTTTTTATGATCATTATTACAAACTGGTTATTTGCCAAACTGCAGAGGATGATGTACCATGTTTGCTTACCAGTCACATGTTTGTATGTGTTCGAAGAGCAAATAAAAAGATCTGGGAATTAAAGTGCAGTTTTTTTTATTATTATTTAGGACCTACTCCTTCTATACACTTTCATGATCTACATTTTTTTTACATTTATTTAAATAATATAAAACTGTTTCATTTTGTTGCTAAATTATTGTATTTAAAGTAGAAAATGCTGAATTTGCATTCTATAGTGATAGTATACTTATCGGTACTGTTATCAATACTACGCTCTATGATTTAATGCAAAAAGACGTTAAAAAAAGGTTATTTTATTACTGCTAAACTTTAATACTGCAGTTTACAAATGTGTCCAAGCAAACAGAAAAAGGCACATTTTAATCAAATAAAAATGCCCTTGAAAAAAAAAGTGCTCAGCATACAACAGCACAACTTATTTGAATTAGAGGTTAATCCATAGTGGATTTTACCGATAGCTAGCTTGGATCGTACTTGCTAATAACCGATTAATCGACCGATTTAAAAATTATTAATGAATAAATAAAAAAAACGTAAACTAGAATTTTTTTTTTAAATACTGATTTTTCAAAATGTGCTAAATAAAATAGATTCATATTTATTCATACAAGTTATTTAAATCATCTTTCGGCTGCTCCCATTGGTGGTTGCCACAGCGGATCTTCAGTCTCCATACTACTGTCCACTACATCTGCCACTTTCAAATGTATTATCTGCATGTCTTCCCTCACCACATCCATAAAACTTATCCTTGGTCTTCCTTTTTTCCTCCTGCCTAGTGGCTCCATCCTCATCATTCTTCTACCGATATATCCCATGTCCCTCCTCTGCACATGTTCAAACCATCTCAATCTCACCTCCCTCACCGTGTCTCCAAAACATCCTACATACGAAAAGCTTAATAGTTTCAGGTCTGCTACCTCCAGCTCCACCTGTTTTATACTCAATGCCACTGTCTCTAAACCATACAACATCTCAGGTCTCACCACAGTCCTATAAACTTTCCCTTTCACTCTCGCATATGCTTTTAATTATCTCAAGAAAAAACACGAGAAGGAGAGGAGGAAGACGTCTACAGAGACAGCAGGGAGACTGGAGGAGAGTGGAGGGTCAGGTTTGTACTTTAAATGTTGTTACTATGACTGGTAAAGGGAGAGAGGGAGCTGATATGATGGAGAGGAGAAAGGTAGATATGTTGTGTGTTCAGGAGACCAAGTGGAAAGGAAGTAAGACCAGGAACATTGGAGGTGGGGGTTTAAACTGTTCTATCATGGTGTGGATGGAAAGAGAATTGGTGTAGGGGTGATGCTGAAGGAAGAGTACAGTAAGAGTGGAGGTGAAGAGAGTTTCTGATACATGTAGGTGAAGGGAACAGAGGTGATGAGGAGGTGATGGGTAGGTATGGTCTTGAGAGGAATGTAGAAGGGCAGATGGTGGTAGATTTTGCTAAAAGGATGGAAATGGCAGTGATGACACTTATTTTAAGAAAAAGGAGGATCATAGGGTGAGTATAAGAGTGGAGGAAGGTGCACACAGGTGGACTATGTTCTATGTAGGAGATGCAACCTGAAGGAGATTGGAGACTGTAAGGTGTTGACAGGGGACAGTGTAGCTAGACAGCATCGGATAGTGGTCTGTAGGATGGTTTTGAAAGTGAAGAAGAGGAGGAAAGTGAGGACTGAAAAAAGGATGGGATGGTAAAATAAGATGGGGAAATCATAAGGAGAAAGAGGTTGGCGAAACAGAATTGGGATCGACAGAGTGATGAGAAAAGTAGGAGGAGTACAAGGAGATGCGGCAGCAGGTAAAGAGGGATGTGGCGAAAGCCACGGAAAAGGCATATGAGGAGCTGTATGAGAGATTGGACACTAAGGGAGGAGAAAAGGATTTGTAGCGATTGGCCAGGCAAAGAGACTGAGCTGGGAAGGATGTGTTGCAAGTTAGAGCAATAAAGGATGGAGATGGAAATGTGTTGACTAGTGAGGAAAGTGTGTTGAGAAGATGGAGGGAGTATTTTGAGCAGCTGATGAATGAGAGAGAGAGAGAGAGAGACGGTTGGATGGTGTGGAGATGTGAAGCAGGAAGTGAGAGCAGCGATTAAAAGGATGAAGAGTGGAAAGTCGGTTGGACCAGATGACATACCAGTAGAAGCATGGAGATGTTTAGGAGAGATGCAGTGGAGTTTTTAACAAGATTGTTTAACAAGATTCTGGAAGATGAGAGGAAGCCTGAGGAATGGAGAAGGAGTGTGCTGGTACCGATCTTTAAAAGAGTAGTGGAAGCCAGGCTGAGAAAAGAGGTGACCATCTGTGAGCAACAGTATGGTTTCATGCCGAGGAAGAGCACCACAGACACAATATTTGCTTTGAGAATGTTGAAGTATAGAGAAGGTCAGAAGGAGTTGCATTGTGTGTTTATGTGTGTTTGTGGATTTAGAGAAAGCATACGACAGGGTGGAGAGAGGAGTTGTGGTATTGTATGAGGAAGTCAGGTGTGTCAGAGAAGTATATGAGGGTGGTGCAGGACATGTATGAGAACAGTGTGACAGCAGTGAAGTGTGCAGTAGGAACAACAGACTGGTTGGACTGCATCAAGGATTGGCTCTGAGCCCTTTTCTTTTTGCAGTGGTGATGGACAGGTTGATTGACGAGGTCAGACAGGAGTCTCCCTGGGCTATGATGTTTGCGGATGATATTGTTATTTGTGGTGAGAGTAGGAAGCAGGTTGTGAAGAGCCTGGAGAGGTGGAGATATGCGCTGGAGAGAAGGGGAATGAAAGTCAGTAGGAGTGTGAATGAGAGGGCAGTGGAGGGGTGGGGTTGCAGGGAGAAGAGGTGGAGAAGGTGGAGGAGTTCAGGTACCTGGGGTCAACAGTGTAAAGTAATGGAGAGTGTGTTGGAGAAGTGAAGAAAAGGGTGCAGGCAGGGTGGAGTGGGTGGAGAAGATTGATAGCAGGAGTGATTTGTTATATGTGTTTGTTTATAGGACTGTGGTGAGACCTGCAATGTTGTATGGTTTAGAGTGAGAGAGGTGTGAGAGAGGTGAGGGAGGCGAGATTGAGATGGTTTGGACATGTGCAAAGGAGGGACATGGGGTATATCGGTAGTAGAATTCAGAGGATGGAGCTACCAGGAAGATGGAAAAGAGGATGGCTTTTGGATCTCAGGGAGAAGGTTTATGGATGTGGTGAAGGAAGACATGCAGGTAGTTGGTTTGAAAGAGGCAGATGTAGAGGACAGGGGCGTATGGAGACGGATGATCTGCTGTGGTGACTCCCAACGGGAGCAGCCTGAAAGAAGAAGAAGAAGAAGATCTCAACACAAAATCTTTGGTTTGGGTATTATTAAAGGTAAATTGATACGGAACAGATTTTTCCTTTGATTTCTTGAGCAGAATCAATGTTAAACATTTCATGAATAGTCCCAAATGTGTCCAGTTCCTCCTTAAACAGTTTCCTGCACACCAAAGTAAATGAGCAAATGATGCTATATGAAAATCCAACAATGGGCTGCTGTTCCCTTAAAGAGTTTGTCAAATGTTTCCTGGAAAGTCTTTGGATTCACCTCGATCCTTATAAAGATTTAGAAGTTACTGAAGATGATTGAAGGAACAGATGCCTCTAGAATAAAACTGCACACACTAAATCTAGGAGCAAATGAGGTCAGAGCAGCTAGGAGCTGATTGTTTTGCATTTTTATTTAAAAGCGCATTGCACCCGAGAGTGAACGTTTTGGACCAGATTGACCTTGAAAAGTGCAGGTGAAGGCAAACCACAGGCCTGACCAGTAAGAGCCTTACATAAAGGTGAGGTGACTCTGTAATCATGACCATTTACACTAATACATAACACTACACTGTCATTATCAATATCTGGAAATGGGTTCGCACCAGGGAGGCATATGTCCGTTTGGGTAGAAGCATTGGAGACTTGGGGGACAGGAACCAGCTGGTATGCTGACCACAGTCTGGGGTCTGCTGGGAGCGTAGAAGACAGCAGTGTGTCAAGGAAAAGCACATGTTCAGCAGCCACATGCATTAGCAGAAATTGGCGAAACATCACAACATGCTTTGTTGCTACTTTGCGCACGTGGTTAGTAAACGAAAGTAGCAGAAGTAAAAAGCAAAACAGATACTTACACATGGTCAAAAGGGGTGTGTGTGTGTGTTTTTGCCTGATGTACAAAAATAAAAATAAAATGACAAGAAAGCGGTAGGAATACAATGATTCTTATTCTTTATATACAATTTTAATGTGTCTCTCTCTCTTTATGCTTTCTTTCTTTTTTGTTTTTGTTCTAGCTTTCTTTTATTTTCTTTTTCATTACCTTGTTATTCTCTTTATTAATAGAAAATTGTGTCATAAATTTGTAATGAATTGTGTAATGGAAATTACGCCAATCATGAAATGCTGTTCATATAATGTTCATGCTCTATACAGTGTGAAAATAGCGCCCTCTTGTTGAACACAACACAAATCTGATACAAAACTATTACACTTTTTTCTCAGTTTCTTTGGAGCGTTTCAAAAACCTGAACTTTTCTCAAAATCCTCAGTTCATCTCTCGAAAGTAAGTATTTGTATCAATGAACAGCTCATTGCCTTCAAAATGAAAAGTCCTTTTGTCATTGTTCAGAGACAAGATCGTCAAAATGTTTAGGCGTGTTCTCAGTATGATGCACAGTTTCAATTCTTAGTTGTTCATCCATTTTTAGAAATTGTAATTCTTTGTTTTGCTCTGTTGTCAATTGAAGGGTCATGAGATTCACCTTTGACCTGTTTTAGAGAACTAGTTGATTATTGGTTGGTTGGTTGGACTGTTTTAACCATTTTGCATTTAATGACGTATACAATAAACTGATGCTGAGATGTTTTGGGGGTTTAGACGATTCAGGTGAAAAACCAGTATAAAATATTTTGATCAACATGAACATAAACAACTGATAACGTAGGAAACAGCAGACACTCGTACACAATCGATTAAATGATGTACGAAAGCATTCGCAGTTCGATCAAAGCAACGAGAACTCCTTTTACGATGGGCACAAACGATGTTGCGGTTGAACAAGTAGTTTTGAGATCTTTATTTCGGATCTGACAATTGCTCCAAAGCAACCGAGAAAAACTGTAATCTAGAATATTTAACCCTGAATCGAAATGACTATGCAAAACGTAAACAAACAAACAAACTGCTTTTCCTGGATATGTGTTTAAGTTATAATGAAAAGATGAACAGATGAAGTGAGACCAAATATTCAGCAAGTAGCATCCAGGGTTCTGGCATTGATCCTCATGTTATTGTCTGTTCATTCTTACTGCATGGTCTCTCTTTTGTACAAGGGTTTTCTCTGGATCCTCTGGTTTCCTTCTACCTCTTAAACAAACAACAGTATGGTCTCTAATATTTGCTGTAAAAGAATAACTCACTGTGTAAATGTGTGCACGTGTACTCTGACACACGACAGATTCCTTATCCACCATGTCCCTGACCATGATAAACTCTTAATATGTGAATGGTTTTTAAATTTCAGCCAGAAAACGTGTAAATTCTTACGTATCAGCTTTTTCGTTAGGTCTAAAAAGCATGAAGAGATCTAGCTTATCTATACATGAACATATTCACACACCGTATGGCTAAAAGTATGTGGAACCCTGTCACACCCATATGTGGTTCTTCCTCAAACTGTTACTACAAAGTTGGAGGCACACAATTGTACAGGATGTCTTTGGATACTGTTTCCTCTTCACTGGAACTCAGAGACCCAATCTTGTTCTAGCATGACAATACCCCTGTACACAAAGCCAGATGTGAAAGAACTCGACCACAATGAATGGCTTTGGGATCAACTGAACATTCACTGACCTCAGTCCTCCTCACTGAACCTCCATAGGTACTTTTGCTCTTGTAGCTGAATGAGCACAAATTTCCACAACCACTCTAAAATCCACCAGACAGACTTCACAGAAGAGTGGAGCTTATTATAAGGGGAAAAAATGGAGTGAATCTGAAATAGAAATGTTAAAAAAGCATGTATGAACTTGATGCTCAGGTGTCTATCTACAGCATTTTACAAAAGTGAGTACACCCCTTTACCTTTCAGCAATCATTTTAGTAAAATCCTCTCAAGAGACAAAACTATAGAAATGAAAATTGGAAGGAGGAAAAGAGGAAGGCTTTTGGATCTCCGGGAGGAGGTTAAAGAATGTGGTGAGGGAAGACATGCAGGTGGTTCCGCTGTGGTGACCTCTAACGGGAGCAGCCGTGAAGGGCGTCAAGCAAAGTGGGCCTTGCTCAAGGCTGGGATTTGAACTCATGACTAACCAAAAAGTCCAACAACTCCATTTTTGTGGTACATTGCAGGATTGAGAAAGCCCCATTTCCTGATCAGTGCTCTGACTACTAAACTATGGAGCTGACTGAGATGCACTGTGTTACCTAACCTTGATAAACAGGTGCTTCTATATAGATTCATATTCATATAGATTAATATCAGATTATGGGCATTTTTTATTTCACAGATACTCTAATTGAAAATTACCTGATGTTCACAGTATTCTTCTTCTACTGAGTTCACATGTGTTGAAAACACATACATCATGCTAGCATAATTCCTACCACCTAAGAACCTCAAAACCTTGCTAGCTCTGATCCTACATTGAACTCCTAAGGATCTTGAGCTCATGAATAATGTATGAGATGGAAATGGTATGTCAGACCAAGACCTGACTTGTTTTGCCAATAGGGAAATAATATGGAAACCCTTGATGGGCTTTTTTTTTTTTTTTTTTAAAGGGAAATCAGTCCAGGTCTGAGTAAACACTATCCGCATGTCATCAGTATGGTCTTCTTTCAGCTTCTCCCATTAGGGGGCGCTACAGCAGATCATCCGTCTTCATACCCACCCCCGTCCTCTACATCTGCCTCTTTCAAACCAACTACCTGCATGTCTTCCCTCACCACATCCATAAACCTCCTTGGCCTTCCTCTTTTCCTCCTTCCTGGTCGCTCCGTCATCAGCATTCTCCTATTGATATATCCCATGTCCCTCCTCTGCACATGTCCAAACCTTTTCAATCTCACCTCCCTCACCTTGTCTCCAAAACGTCCTACATGTGCTTTTGTCAGATAAAGAATAAAAAAGATAGAGAGAGGCTGGTAAGGGGAACAACTCTTTATAGCTGAATAAAAGTATTAGGACATCAGAATTTTTGAGCTATTTCTGGTTCTTCCCCAAACTCTTACCACAAAATTTGAAGCACACAATCATATAAGACTTAATGTAGTAGCATGAATTTTCCAGTCACTAGGAGACCCAAACCTGTTCCAGCATGACACCGTTTCTGTGCACAAAGCCAGCTCCATGAAGATCTGCATTACATGGTTTTGGAGTGGAGGAAGATCTCCTGCTATATAGCTCGAAACCCAATCGAACTCCTTTTTGATGAATGTGAACACACTGAAGAATCCAGTCAGTTGTGAGTTCAAACCTTTATTATGTACAAACAGATAATACATCATCTTGTTGTTTTCCAGTAGTACAGTAAGGTACAGCAGCTAAAAAAACCCAAAAGAAAACTGTAAACCACGTGATATTTTGCCAAAAGAAAAAGGTAGTAAATCTTTAAATAACAAGAGATTTCATAAAAGTATTTAAAACAGACTGAAAATATGGTGTGTTTGGTCTTCGACGAAGGCAGCTGAAAGGAATTTGAGCCGAGAGCTCAGTCTTTTCTCTACATTAGTACACATTACAGAAAGAATTGATGTAGAAAAAATTGATTCGGCTCTGGAATTAACTAATCGGGATTTAAGATCTGAACATGCGTCGGATGCCTTATCATGTGGAGAGGAAAAAAAAAAAGAGGGGTTCATTTGATTTGTTGAACATTTTGGTCACTCATTTATAGGAAGAAAAAGAATTGAGAAACAGTGGAGTCTCACAACATAATCAGAGACTGAGGAATGTTTCCAAAAAGAAAGAATCCATCAAATTAATTTAACATCTAATATGATGGTTTTTGATACATAAAGTGAGCATAATTTTTTTATTTTTTTTAGTTTAGACTTTAGTCATTAATCCTCAAGCCATGAGCTACTTTCAGAATTGGCAATAATAATAATAATAATAATAATAATAATAATAATAATAATAGGACGTCTAACTTTTCCGATTTGCGTATATAATATGTAAAGGACATGGACCCTAATCTAGAGCACGTTCTTTAATTGGGGGGGGAATAAAAAATAAAAAAGACTCGGAGGCCAGTAAAGCTAACATGCATGTGCATAAACACTTCCCTTCATACATCTACTTCATACAGACATGCTCAAGTTCAAGTCTTTCAACCTCATTTTATGGAGAAAAGTTGAAATGCATAGCAGGTGATCTCAATAAAGAAACTAGAATTTAAAAACCTAGGTTACGAGCACATGATCACGTTATGTACTTTTGTAAAACCGTCCTTTTCTCATTGTAATCGAGTCGACCCCCAAAAAATAGAGATATGGACCAAAATTATCACGCAATGGAAATTCTTCTCTCTCCGATTCAAGGTTTTTTAGATATAATCTGGTTTCTCAATGCTTTTACAATTTGCACACACACACAGTACAATCCTACATTCAGAACACATTGACCTATGGCTCATAATGGGAACTTGTTGAAAGTCCCGATGAAGCAGTACAGTACATTATTGCTCCACAGCCCATGAGAAGGTTGATGGCTTCAACGAAACGTGCGAATTGCTTTCTGCAGTAGTTGTAGCTTATAGCTAGCTGATGAAATGCATCATTTTGTCGTAACAGAAACAAAAAAAACCATCTGATTGCCTTCTAGGGACTGTTTTAATTGTACTTATTTACGTATGGTGCAACTCAGTTCTACAATGCTCGTTTAAAAACCATGGATTTCTCAATAATACCGTTTCACACCAGTTTAATATTTGTAGCGAATCCTGGGACACGTGATTAAATAACCCTCGATAATTCACCCGAAAGATTTATACACACATACTGTATATTTATATTTTTGGTAAATATTCATATTATTTTTATATTTGCGAATTTTTCGACATTCGTTCCTGTAAATCTCTAGAAGCAGTTATTTTATTGGATGAGAGAATTTGAATGATATCAGACAAATTATCGATTTGAAAGTGTTCGAAATTAAAAAAGAAAAAAAAGTTCAAACGGTCTGGAATGTGTTATAATATTAAATGTGTGTTATAATTAAATGATATAAAACATATCAGACTTGTAAAATCTGAAATCATGGTGAATGGGAGGAGATTAGAAGGTTGTGTACGCAGTTATTTACGAACTAAACACAAATGTAACAGATTGTCATCACTAGCAAGCTAAAAAAAAAAGGCTGATTTTTCTAAATTAGTTTCTCTCTCATTTTTTTTTTATTGCATAAATCTGCCTTTTTTTTTTCTTTTTTGGAGTTATGCAAAACCCCAGCTTGAACTGACGGCTAATCAAGACACGGTCCAATAAGTTCTACATCTTACACTCGTACGCCACTTTTACTGTGCGTCACTAACAAACATCCAGATACTGTTCAGTGCAGGTTTTGCATATTTCTTTGCATATGTTGTGCTCAAGCTGCCGTTCCCCCATTTCTTTCCTCAGCCTGCTGGCTGTTCTCTGCTCGTCACGTGATTTACTGATGTATGGAATGTACAGGTGTACATCTGTGTGGGGCGGTGGTGGTGGGGGCAATCTGGTCGAGTGTGCAGCTATACGTGGGGATGAGTCATGCTAAGAAAATCACTAGAGAGTGAGAGAAAGAGAAAGAGAAAGAGATGGGAACATTGTGTATGGCATTGTCATTCCATCTATGCATCCATCTATCACCTTCATTCTTTCCATCCATAAACACCATCTTTCATACTTTCCATCCATCCATACATCCATCCATCCCCATCATTCTTTCCATCCATCCATCCATCCATCGATCCCCATCATTCTTTCTATCCATCCATCCATCCATATCATACTTTCCATCCATCCATTTATCCATCCATCCATCCCTATCATTCTTTTTATCCATCCATCCATATCATTATTTCCATCCATCCATCCCCATCATTCTTTTTATTCATCCATCCATCCATCCATATCATTATTTTCATCCATCCATCCATCCATCCATCCATCAATCAATCCCCATCATTGTTTCTATCCATCCATTCATCCATATCATTCTTTCCATCCATCCATCCATCCATCCATCCATCCATCCATCCATCCATCCATCCATCCATCCATCCATTTATCCATCCATCCATCCATCCATCCATCCCTATCATTCTTTTTATCCATCCATCCATCCATCCATCCATATCATTATTTCCATCCATCCATCCATCCATATCATTCTTTCCATCCATCCATCTATCCTCCATCCATCCAAATCATTCTTTCCATCCATCCATCCATCCATCCATCCATATCATTCTTTCCATCCATCCGTAAATCCATCCATCCATCCATCCATCCATCCATCCATGTCATCCTTTCACTGGCTCACTGAGTCAATTATAACTAGTCTAATTCCCCTCCCTCATTCTCTCATTCTCTCTCTCTCATTCCCCTCTCTCAATCCCCTTTCTCTCTCATTCCCCTCTCTCAATCCCCTTTCTCTCTCTCAATCCCCCTTTCTCTCTCTCAATCCCCCTTTCTCTCTCTCATTCTCTCTCTCTCTCTCTCTCTCTCTCTCTCTCTTATCCCCTCCCCCTTCTCTCTCTCTCATTACCTGAGTATGTGAGGCAGCTGGGGACTGCGGTAGATGAATTTGTGCCTGTAGCCCTGAGTGCTGGGAAATGGAATAAACTGCACCTTGTGTCCGTTCAGACTCTTAGACTGAGCTGCGATATTGTAGAGCTGAAGCAGAGGAAAAGAGGGAAAAAGTCATTAGAAGGAAGAAGCGTGCAGTCTGAAGCAGCTCAGAAGAACAGTCAACAAAGCACATATACATGAAATACAAACTACTGAGAACTTACACATCATTCCAATTTATAGGAGCAACCTAAAAAAAACCCCAAACCAAACAGCAGGTTAATGTCTATCAAAGTGTACGTTTCTTACCTTTTTACCCAAGTGAAAAGGGACGACAGGATCGTCTTCTGCATGGAGAATCAGGACTGGACATGAAATGTGATTCACACTAGAAGATTTAAAAACATCAAACATCTCAGAACATTTTCAGGGCAAATCAGAGGTCATGACATCGCTGTCATTCAACTATCAGTGCAGCTACGAGTTTGTATAAGTAATTGTGGTACTTTTTTAAACATCCTGTTCCACATTTAGTCCCATTTCCTGTTACAATAACCTGCTCTGTTTTCAATAGGAGCTTCATGGTGCACAAACCTTCATGGATCAGGGTTTGTGTACAGGGGTAGTGTCATGCTGGAACAGTTTCGGATCTCCTCAAGTGAAGGGAAAATTTCATGCTATAGAACCTAAAGACATCCTATAAAATGGTGTGCCTCCAAGTTTGTGATTAAATTGGAGGTTTTGGGTGTTTCAATACTTTTGGCTGTCTGTTGTATATTTAGTTTTCCACCACAGTAGCAGGGCACGATGTTTTCATTTAAATCTGCGTCATGCGATGTTTACTATTTTCCGTTCAGAAAAGTTCTTGAAAGCTGAACACAGAGACGTGTGAGATTCTTATTCCAAATGAATGTGTACCGAGTAAATAGGGAACGAAGAGGAATAAATGCAGACTGGGCACTTGTGTACCAGCCTACACTATTCTATTTTTATTCTGTCCAGCTTCTTAATACCATCACACTATTGCACGGTAACAAATCGCTCAGATTTCTGCTGCAACGCATTCGTGACGATTGCGCGCGTTTTGTCAGAATCAGCGGCTCACTTGCTCTTAGTGCAGAACACGGTACACTAGAGTTCACTAGAGTACAAATAGAGTTCTATTAATAAACAGCATCCTGGGATCAAATATCAGCAAAAGAAAGGGTTTTGTTATTTATCACAGTGGATTTCTTCCATCTTGCAATCCATCCCTTCATTCTATACATTCATTCCATTCATTCTATCCATCCATCATTTAATACATTCATTCCACCCATCCATCCATCCATCCATCCACCATTCCCATTCATTCATCCCTTATACTTTCATTCTATCCATACATCCCATCCATCATACCTTCATTCTTCCCATCCATTTATCCACCCACCCTATCCATTCACCCATTTATACCTTCATTCTATTCATTTAATTATACCATCTATCCATCCAATAACATCCCTTACTTTTTTCCATCCATCCTTCATTTTTTCCATTAATCTATTCTTCCATCCATTCACACACCCTTCTCAACCATTCACCCATTTATACTATCATTTTATCCGCCCACCTGCCCGTCTGTCCATCCGACAGACAGACAGACAGACAGACAGAGATACAGAGACAGACAGACAGACATACATAAAAGGGACATACAGACAGACAGAGACAGACAGAGGCAGACAGACATACATAAAAGGGACATACAGACAGACAGAGACAGACAGACATACATAAAAGGGACATACAGACAGACCGTTTTTTCTTTTTCTTTTATCAGTAATGTGGACATGAGTCATAACATTTAAAGACCCTCTGACCTAATAATGTGCCTCCCTTTGCACATTGCGAAAGTCTAAGTCTTAAGTCCAACAGAGTGCTACAATGACTTACTAACAAGATTCAAGACATTAGAAGCATTTGCATTAGAATACAGTGTAAACTGAATGTGTGTGTGTGTGTGTGTGTGTGTGTGTGTGTGTGTGTGTGTGTCCATTCATCTGTCTCACAAACGCTTACTTTTCATCACTGGGAAATCGGATGTCATTGGCAGTGATGGAGTCCAAAAAGAACCAGTCGAAGCCTGGCAGATACCTGTAAACCTGTTATACACGAACAAACCGATTACAATCCGAATACAATATACACATTTCTGCTCATATAAACAAGAATAGAATACAAATAATAATATTTCTTCGGTAATCCGTTTAAGCAGAGATTAACCAAAGACCATTTACACGTCGTCTGAATTACACGATGTTTCTTGCACCCTCTTGGACATGCATGAACACAGACAGAAGATGCAGTGGGCTCACCATGGAGAAAGGGTGGCTCTTGGCCTCCTCTCTGATGTTGGTAAAAGGAGACTCTAGGATAACAGCGTCAGGTGGTGTTCCTAAAAAACAGCAGGTGAGCGAGGATTTGAAATTCCATGGATTTGCGACAAGGAAGCTGACGCTTGATTTCAAGAGAGCAACTGTACCACGAATTACGGATGTCTGCCTCCGATGTATTATATTACGTTACATTATTGAAGCGTGTACAGACAAAGTCATTTGGAAAATTCAAGGGTTTTTCCACTGTATGATTGTGTAGTTTCTGCTCACACATGCACGCACTCACCTCTGTCACAAAGACGCCTGGCTAAGTTTGTGGCCACTCTGGGAAAAAAAACAGAAATAAAACAGTCATGCGCAAACTCGCTACCGTCCTGCTTCTTTTCATGCTCCTTGTGAACATTAATATGCTGTCCTGTCCATCAGGTGCCCTACGTGAAACGAAATTGAATTGAGAGACATATTTATTGTCTGACATCGTCGTCTTGCTTTTGTATCTCTGTATGTGCTTCTTGTATTAACAGTGAACTTAAAAATAAAATAAAATGTCAGTCATTTGAAAATAATTTGTGTTATCGTATTACTGAAGAAGCTCCACTAAAAGTGTAGTTGTGGAGTCCAAATTGTCTTTCGTTTTTTTTTCGTCTGTAAACAGTTATTTCAAGAAACTTTGGCATGCTGTAGCATTAAAGGCCATATGCTCTGAATCCTTAAATATGAACCTTCAACGCCTCTTTTCTGTCCAGTCACTCACACAGCACCATTTCCAGGCATAGAAAAACAAGGCGCTCAATTACGCCCCCTGTCCCGCGGCCGCCCGCGCCCATTTGAATTATTTACCTGTTTCTTTGCTGAAGTTTAATATACAGTAGATATTGCAATTTTAAACACAAAAAATGTGTTTAACCACATATTTATGGAATGTTGCGAATAATATGTATAGTATGGGGTGGAGCTTTGTGGTGGGAGGGCGGAGCCATTTGGGGTGGGGCGTGGTCAGGGTGACGACAGGAATCTAGGGTGCCAAAAAGGCTAGATTCTATTACAACACCTCTCTAACAGTGTTTTATCCACAATTGTTTTCTTCGACTGTAATTTACGCTATATGGACAATTGTATTGAAGGACCTTAGGAGGCGCTAGCATTTAAATTTCCCTTCACTGGAACTAGGAGACCCAAACCGGTTCCAGTATGACAATAACCCTGTGCACAAATCCAGCTCTCTGAAGATCTGCTTTACATGGGTTGGAGCTGAAGATCTCGACTGCTATAGAGCTCTGAGCTTCAACCTATCAAACACCTTTGGGATGAATGTGAAAACCGATTGCCCCTCAGGCACATTCATCACCATCATTAGTACCTGACTTGTGTGAATAAGTAGTAAATGAGCACAAATTTCCACAACCGCTCCAAGATATCGTGGAATTTTTTATCCCAGAAGACTGAAAGTCATTTTAACCAGCAAATGGGGACTAAGGTCATTTATAAGTTGCTCTTTTTTCAAATGGTGTATCCATGACTGGACATAAAAAAAAGCTTCCAGGATTGTTTAACGGGAACTCGAGACTCACCCGGTTCCCAGAGAGTGGCCCCAGATATAGAGTGGCTTGTTGCCGATCCTCTGTTTCAGCCACTGGTAGAGGAAGAGAGCGTCCTGTGTCATCCCTCTCTCAGATGGGCTGCCTTCTGAATCCCCCCAACCTGAAACACATACACCATGTGTTTATACATCATTTACATTAAAGGGGGAAAAAAATGTATTATCAAGGTCTTAAATTCGGCCCACTTTCTCAAGATAAACTATTTAGATTCATACCTTTACTTATGTTGTATAAAATAACATTCGAGACAAGATTTTTGGGACGGCCGAGAAGATCATTGGAGTCTGTCTCCTCTCTATCACGGACATTTACATCAAAGCCAAATTGCGTTGTGGACGACCCCACAACAAACCTGCTACAAACCTGAACTCAAACGCACAATACTCATTTTAATTAATAACCACATCGTAACTGTTTACCTGCTGTTTCGCACAACAATTTTGTGTTTATGTTTACACTCTTGTTTATAGTCCTCTTTACACACATTGTGCTGTTCAACATATTATACAGTTGTTTTGCTGGTATTAATTTGTCTATTTTGTCTTCAACGTTTGCACTCGATGCACTTTACGTGGCGAGGACAACTTTAGTCCTTATATCTGTGTTCTGATATGTAGCTCTATGTTGTAGCTGTGTATTGTTTGATGTAGCACCAGGGTTCTGGAGAAACGTTCTCTCATTTCAGTTATATAGGGTTGAAATGACAAAAGCTTCTTGACTCGTTTCAGGAAAAAATAAATAAATCTACTTACCTCTATAATCAAATGTGACTACATGGTAGCCTAATGAACTAAGGACCTGAAAGACCAAACAATGTGAGAGAAACAAAAGGTTCAGTATTTAGAAGTTTCACAAACAATTTAAAAAAGAATAAAAAAAAAAAAAACGTTTTGCTAACTTGAAAGTCATTTAAACTAAAGTCCTAAGAAGCAATGCATTATAATATTTTTTCTCTCGTTTTCTCGTTATCACGACTTAATTTTCACGCGATCTCAACATAAAAATTTTCTCAAGACGTAATTGTATTGTGAGGAAATTTTGTGAATGTTTCTGGAGCATATCGTGCGTTTGTGTCCGAAATCGTACCATGAATTTGTTCGTAAGTTGTTACCGTGTTCGTTATTGACTACGCGTGTCTCCTAATGATGTAAGAGCTATAAATACCATCAAATAAACTATAAAATATACTAAAAACAAATCACAATACTGCATACAATATTTTGTATTAAGTAAAAAAAAAAAATAGAAAAGAATACAAAAAAATTCAAAAAAAGGCGCGTTACGGTCGAGGACTAGCTCGCGGCTTGTTTTTCATTTTACTTTGAGGACAGGTTTGTTCGTATCCGCTAAAGTTAGTAAAGTGGGGAGTGTCTGTAATTTATATTTTTGAAAATGTTTCTATCTACAATAAAACACTACAATGTGATGACAAAAATTGATCAAAAATGTTTTACACATTCGACAAAAAAATAAACAAAAAATGGTTTTATAGTACTGAAGTGTATATAATGGTGTGTGTGTGTGTGTGTGTGTGTGTGTGTGTGTGTGTGTGTGTGTGGTGTTTTACCTTATAGAGCTGCACTCTGTGGTCTCCTCCCCTGAAAAACAACCACAACCGAGTAAGACAACATTACACACACTGGCAAACCCTTATGTTTGTATTCATGATAACTAAGTGTTCCTGGGCGGCTTTTGGCTTTTTCTTTTGTGTTGATGTTTGGTTACTAAGATTAAGGTAAATTACAGATTAAGGTTTAGGTATAATAATGATCTGGATTAACACTTACACAATATGGACAAAACTATTGGTACACCTGACTTTTCCAGCCATATGTGATTCTTCCCCAAACTGTTACAAACCTGGAGACCTGGAAATTGTATAGGAACGTCTTTGGATGAAACGCATGAAATTTCCCTTCACTTGAACTGAGTCGGAGTAGAAGATCTCCTACTATCGAGCTTTAACCCGATTAAACACCTTTGAGATGAATTTGAACGCTGACTGAACCCCAGACCGCTTCACTTCACCTACATCAGTGGCACAAGAACACTCAAAAAATCTAATTCCCAGAAGAGTTGAGGTTATTAAAACAGGAAATAAGGCTGAAGGTGGTATGGGATGTTCAAAAAAGCACATGCCAATCTTATACTCAGGTCTCCACAATTTTTGTCCATATGTGCAGATCAGTGCAAAATCTTCACAAGAAAAAACAAGCGTAAGAGAGTGTGTGTGCGTGTGTATGTATATATGTATGTATGCATGTATACCTGGTTCCTGCATTGCCATGTAGATAGAACATGACTGGATGAGAGGAGTGGAGCTTGTTTTCGTACCAGTTTCCATCTTTTTCCTGTGCCTCCTTCCATAGCACAGCTGGTACTGTGTGCCTGAAGAGAGACAGAGAAAGAGAGAAAGAGAAAACAAAAGGTTCAGTATTTAGAAGTTTCACAAACAATTTAAAAAGAATAAAAAAAAAAAAAACGTTTTGCTAACTTGAAAGTCATTTAAACTAAAGTCCTAAGAAGCAATGCATTATAATATTTTTTCTCTCGTTTTCTCGTTATCACGACTTAATTTTCACGCGATCTCAACATAAAAATTTTCTCAAGACGTAATTGTATTGTGAGGAAATTTTGTGAATGTTTCTGGAGCATATCGTATGTTTGTGTCCGAAATCGTACCATGAATTTGTTCGTAAGTTGTTACCGTGTTCGTTATTGACTACGCGTGTCTCCTAATGATGTAAGAGCTATAAATACCATCAAATAAACTATAAAATATACTAAAAACAAATCACAATACTGCATACAATATTTTGTATTAAGTAATAAAAAAAATTGAAATGAATACAAAAAAATTCAAAAAAAGGCGCGTTACGGTCGAGGACTAGCTCGCGGCTTGTTTTTCATTTTACTTTGAGGACAGGTTTGTTCGTATCCGCTAAAGTTAGTAAAGTGGGGAGTGCCTGTAATTTATATTTTTGAAAATGTTTCTATCTACAATAAAACACTACAATGTGATGACAAAAATTGATCAAAAATGTTTTACACATTCGACAAAAAAATAAACAAAAAATGGTTTTATAGTACTGAAGTGTATATAATGGTGTGTGTGTGTGTGTGTGTGTGTGTGTGTGTGTGTGTGTGTGTGTGTGTGTGGTGTTTTACCTTATAGAGCTGCACTCTGTGGTCTCCTCCCCTGAAAAACAACCACAACCGAGTAAGACAACATTACACACACTGGCAAACCCTTATGTTTGTATTCATGATAACTAAGTGTTCCTGGGCGGCTTTTGGCTTTTTCTTTTGTGTTGATGTTTGGTTACTAAGATTAAGGTAAATTACAGATTAAGGTTTAGGTATAATAATGATCTGGATTAACACTTACACAATATGGACAAAACTATTGGTACACCTGACTTTTCCAGCCATATGTGATTCTTCCCCAAACTGTTAC
Source organism: Silurus meridionalis (assembly GCF_014805685.1). NCBI lineage: Eukaryota > Metazoa > Chordata > Actinopteri > Siluriformes > Siluridae > Silurus > Silurus meridionalis. The sequence goes on along the minus strand of NC_060891.1, from coordinate 25,309,257 downwards.
AAACCTGGAGACCTGGAAATTGTATAGGAACGTCTTTGGATGAAACGCATGAAATTTCCCCTTCACTTGAACTGAGTCGGAGTAGAAGATCTCCTACTATCGAGCTTTAACCCGATTAAACACCTTTGAGATGAATTTGAACGCTGACTGAACCCCAGACCGCTTCACTTCACCTACATCAGTGGCACAAGAACACTCAAAAAATCTAATTCCCAGAAGAGTTGAGGTTATTAAAACAGGAAATAAGGCTGAAGGTGGTATGGGATGTTCAAAAAAGCACATGCCAATCTTATACTCAGGTCTCCACAATTTTTGTCCATATGTGCAGATCAGTGCAAAATCTTCACAAGAAAAAAACAAGCGTAAGAGAGTGTGTGTGTGCGTGTGTATGTATATATGTATGTATGCATGTATACCTGGTTCCTGCATTGCCATGTAGATAGAACATGACTGGATGAGAGGAGTGGAGCTTGTTTTCGTACCAGTTTCCATCTTTTTCCTGTGCCTCCTTCCATAGCACAGCTGGTACTGTGTGCCTGAAGAGAGAGACAGAGAAAGAGAGAAAGAGAAAATAAAAGGCAGACAGAATTTTAAGCAAACTTTCTTAATGTCCTCAGTAAGACAATGTCAACAACAACAACAAAAAGCTGTCCCAATGATAGTCAACACTCACCATCACCTTTTTTTTTTCCCTCATAAAAGAGCTGCTACAATCACTGCCAGGTTTATTATATACATGTAAACAGGTGGTGAGCATTTCACTGCAGATTTTACTACTTATACATATTGGTAGTTTTGCAGTTATCAGAACAATTGGACTCTTCCTAGACTGAAAATCCTAATATTATTTATATGCAATAAAAAAATGCACACTACACCATTATAAAGTATTAGAGTGGCGACCTACAGTAAGTTAGCAGCAGTAAATAGATATTTAGCAATGCTTTACTGGAGTTACAATGCTTATATTTTAAACTGTGTATTTCTGCACAACGATATATTTTTATTAAGTTAATAAAAAAAGTTGCGGTTTTGAACATACAGATGTTATGATTGATTGACTTATGATTTTTCGTTCTTATAATGATGAGAGCGACATGACAAAATGACAAATATTTACATTTTGTTACGTTACAGCCCTATTCCAGAATGGAGTAAATTCTTTATTTTCCTCAAAATTCTACAAACAATACCCCATAATGACAACATGAAAGAAGTGTGTTTGAAAACTTTGCAAATCTCTAAAAAAAAAAAAAAAATTATAATAATCACATGCACGTAAATATTTAGTCTTTGCTCAATACTTTGTTGAAGCTCCTTTTACACAATTACAGCCTCAAGTCTTTTTGAGTTTGATGCGTTCTGATGACTTTAAAAAGTCGAGACATGGCCTAGTAGAGGTGTAACGGTACACAAAACGCACAGTTTTACCTCAATTTTTTTTTATCATGGTTCTGTTCAATTTTGTTATGGTTATGGGTTAGTTATTTGTGCAAATCAAAATTGCTTGTAGATTTTTATTAACTCAGTTTACTATTAATAAGATTTTTTAACAACAGTTTACATTTTAATACAATCCTGATTAAAATGCCTGCTTGGTTAAATAATATATAAAATAATATTTTATAAATAAAATTAAATATAATAAATGAAATTAATACAATAAACTTTTTTATTTTGATTACATTGGCACAAATTTAATTGTTTAAATAAAATGAAATAAATTAAAAAATTTAATTAAATAGTTAACATTTGTTACATTTAATACAGATGTGCAAGTGTGTGTGTGTGTGTGTGTTTTACATAAATTTTTTTACAGATATGTTGCACTTAACTGTTCAATTTATTTCAGTATACTTTAACAACTTTCTTCATTTCATTCACTTCCCTGATATGTGGAATTGTATTTTCTGTTTTTAGGAGAAATTATTGAAGCTGGAAATAAAACGCAAAAGAATTTATAGCGCTAGCGTTAGCCACTAGCCTCTTACTCTTACGCTAGAACTATGGATTTTTTTATTTGATTTTTTTTTGCCGTTTAATGCATGCACAAAACAGTGACACTGTGCTAACTCTAGTTTCTTTTTGCATACCCCTGGCATTGTTGTATGTGTATTGTTGTATGTTGTATTAAAGCCCTGTACTGATGCATTTCAGTACGAATACGTGGTACACCCCTATGGTAAATAACGTTACACCCCTATGGCCTTGCCTACCAAGGGGGATGGTGATCAGTATGGGGTAGTGTACTGTAATTTGTTAATCATTTGATGAAGCCGGTGCAGGACGGAGCTCTTACCACACTCCGATTTGAGCGCCCTCCTCTGGCTGAAGGTAGAAATTGTTTGTGTGGTTCAGGCCTTGATCGAGCGGCTTCTTTAGGTCGATAAAATATGGCACCCTCACTGGGAAAAAAAAAAACCCAGATAGGTAAGAGCACAGCCTAATGACAACACGCCTAATGAAAAAGTACAGGGTATCAGTTCCACTTTCTCACAGCTTCGACACCAAGCTTTCATGCTTTTTTATTTTATTCTAAAAGATAAGAGAAATGATATTTAGACTCATGAGGTTTTGGCAGTTGCAAAGCCCTGTGACTTTAACCTCATTACTGCGTGCGTCAAAATGACAAATTAGTCAAGTGGAAGACGGTCATGTGTTTTAGGTTTTCTGTACAGACAAGCACACACACACACACACACACACACATATACACTTTCACTTCCTAGGCTGCATCAGCAAATGTTTGACACACAAGTATACACTGGTGTAGATGATACTATTCATACTATTGATACTATTGCCTACTATCTCACAGCTCACAGGGTTCCTCATGTTTTCTCCAACATGTGACAAAATAAAGCTACATAATATATAGCGTAAAGGAAAAATCATTTTCTGTTGATTTTTCTGGAAACTGAAGAAACTGTTGAGAAACCAGATGATCTTGTGGAGAACATTCAAACATCTGCACAGGCAGTAACTCCAGCTCTGGATGGAATCAGGACCCTAGAACACCACCCTTGAGGTCATTCTGCCACCAGGTTTAAAACTCATCAGCTAACTTTGTAAATATATAGTTTATATTCGATTAGTTGAAATACAAACATTGGTTGTAATTAAGGGTCTGCTGAGCAGAAGGTTGTGAGTTTGAATCCCACTGCCTACATGTTAATGTTGGGAGCTTGAGCAAGGCTCTTAACCCTCATCTGCTCAGTAATGTATGCTGTATTGTGTGAATCAGACCATCAGCCAAATTAGTAAATGTAAATCAAAACATTGTGAAAACATGAAAAATGCTTTAAGTTCCATTTTATGCTTAAGAATTTAGAAAAATGGGACTAAAATCAAGCAAAATGTCTTATAGGTTATGTTCAGGAGACAAAACTGAGTAGTTCATCACCAGGAGTCCTCTGCTTCATTCTTGGCTGCATTGTTATATTTCAGTATTGGAACTTTAGTCATAGTCCGTGTACGTAGACGTGTTGGGAGTCTGAACAAAATGATCTGATCTTTCTATCACTAATGAATTGTTTCCCCGTTGTTCCCCCCCTCAGACACATGATATTGCCAAAAGTATTGGGACACCTGACTTTTCCAGCCATTATGTGGTTCTTCCCCAAACCGTTACCATAAAATGGAGGTACACGATGTGCATGAAATTTTCCCTGCACTTGAACTAGGAGATTTAAACCTGTTCCATGACGATGCCCCTGTGCACCATGATCTCTATGAAGATATGCTTTACATGGGTTGGAGTGGAAGATCTTGAGTGGCTTGCTTTAGAGTACCGTATTGAACATCTATGGGATAAAATGGAATGATGACTGCACCCATAATCAGATTCTAACTTTACTAACACTCCTGTGGCTGAATGAGCACAAATCTCTATAAGAACAATGCAAAAGCTAGTGGAACATCTTCCTGGAAGAGTGGAGGTTAGCAAACAGAGACTTAATGTGAAATGGGATCTTGTAAAGATAACTATTTGTTGGTTTCTACAGTAGATAGAAAAATGTACTAGATGAATGCAATTACTCACCAAAGTTTAAAAAGACCAGCTTGGCCTGGATAGAAGGACAGATCTTGATGATGAATGGAATAGCAATGTAGATCCCCAAAACCCAAAAGAAGATCCTCCTCAATCTCCCCAATAAACCATTCCTGCAAATAACACACACACAATTACATGTTTTTCATTTCTTGATCAATGACTGCCTCGAGTACATTCAATGGTATAATGAATAGACTGACAATAAACAATAGTGTAGATATGAATTATTATTTATTTTTTTATATGTCCAGAATATATATGTATTGTTTATGCTATAGGGCAGAGGCCTAATGTATTGCTTCTGACCCATACACACTAAAGGCTAAATTATTTCATAAAATTACAATTAGATCAAATAAAGCTGGGGAGAGAAAGGATACTGTAACCAAGATTGAAAAAAGGAATAAACGAGAGAGAGAGAGAGAGAGAGAGAGAGAGAGAGAGAGAGAGAGAGAGAGAGAGAAAGATCACAAGAAGGAGAATGCAGAAGGTGAAATAGTCTGGGGCAAAAGTCATGAGGCCAGAGGAGTCAGTTTCTGCTTTCAGCTCTCACCAGACAGGATCAGTTACAGCACTCTCCCAGAATATATAGATTTCCAAACTTGCAACACACACACACACACACACACACACACACACACACACACACACACACACACACACACACACACACACACACAGTAAATATTCCAGGGTAAATGTATTACTGCTAATTTTTCTGACAAATATCAAGGTGCAATCATTTAATAATAATAATAATAATAATAATAATAATAATAATAATAATAATAATAATAATACAAGATGTAATAATTTACATGCTAATAAATAAAGATCTATATGCAATCTCCTTTTAAAAGGAGGGATTGTCATGTGCACAACTAAACACAATAAGGTGCATATAAAATTACTATTATATTGTATATATATATATATATATATAATCTGAAGCCTTAAACTTTCTCCAACTTCAACTCAACAAAACAATTCTCTGGTTACCGGAATTATGGAGTGGAAGCATTAATTATTTGCAGAAATAGAGTTCCTGACAGAAATACAAAAAACAGAATGTGTGTGTGTGTGTGTGTGTGTGTGTGTGTGTGTGTGTGTGTGTGTGTGTGTGTGTGTGTAACACAAGCAACTGCGAACATGTGTCTGTGTTCATTCATTGCAAAACGTCTGTATATCTGTCCCAGTATTTGTGCCTATATTTGACTCAAACACACACACACACACACACACACACACACACACACACACACACACACACACACACACACACACACACCCCTAACTGAACACTGACCTTATTTCTTTTGAATACTAAACCAATAAACAATTGTTATTCGTCAACAATTTGGACACAAATTTGTTTTTATTAATGACTCATAATCCCATGAATGCTGCATTTACACACCATTACAACACATTTGTTTTCTTGAGTCAAACAATAATGTGTTTGTACGCATGCGTATAATATAATAATGCTCTGTACACAACTCTTTGTATTCACTCAACTGAATAGGAAGAATTAGATTAAGAACAAAAATTGTTTGTGTGTGTAAATGCAAAGGCTCTTTGTATATCTCATCCCCCCTCCCCACGAACAAAGACGCAGTACTAGATCAGATTTTACTCCAAAGTATAAAAAGTAGCGCGTCCAAACCAGCGCCCACAGTCGCTTCCAGATTTGCTGCTCATGTGTAATGTTTATGCATCATGGCAATCAAAACCCAGGCCCTGTGCTATAAGTCACACTTAGTGGTCACATGGTGAAGCAGCAATCCAACCTTCAACAGACACCTTCAACACGTCATGGTTTAGTGCCATTGATGTTGACACCACAAAAAGCCCTCAATCAAGCGCAAAGAAAATAAATACGACACATTCATACAGTGAGAACACGGTCCTCTGAAAATGAACACAAATGTATCTATTTGATTTTTTTAAGAGGGAAAAAATTTGCTTAAAAATTCAGAAAATACCTCAAAAATCACATTTTGAAACCCTGAGAATCTGGGAGATTTATCATTAGATGACATGATCAACTATGATATCATATCTACCGTCATAGATATGGTTCTGGCTGGTTGTAAAAATCTATTAGGGTTGAGCAATATCCTGTGTTACATCACCAGGTTGCAACCACATAATAAGAATGATGTAACAATCACAGCCAATGAGACAGGAAGTAGTAATCGGAATTTTTATTTTTAGCATCTCAAGTCTGTCAAGTCCTCCTGGCTTCATGTTGTATTTCCTAAAAATACTAAATTTAGCCTTCCAACATTCCAGCAAATCCACTCAGCATTTCTCAAATCCCTGCTGATGGCGTGTTCCGAAAAAGCTGACCAGGGTCCTTACGTTTTTTCATTTCAAAACTTTTACAGACTCAAGTTCTATTAAAACTGCGATTCTAAAACAGTGCGATGTTAATCAATTATAAATCTAAATTTTAAACTGTAAACCTTCAATCCTACAGCAACAGAGGGATTGTTTATCTGCAATTCATCAAGAAACTACAAAACAGATCTAAAGTCCCTTTTGACACCAGAGGCTTTCGAAAACGATGATGTGCTTTTCGTCGTCGCAGCGACGTTTTAAATATTCGGAAAGTAAATAAAGCGCATGTGGATACGATGCAAGTCAAATCGTCTTATGTGTTGTTTTTTTTTTGGTTTATTTTTTGGTTTACAGGGATGTTTCAGTGTGGATGAGCAATTTTCGGGGACCGGTTGAACCTGAAAATGTGAACGCGAAGCGTTTTTAGACGTATATGCGATTTTAAAACGTATCTGGTTGTAGCCTTTGTTTCATTAAAAATATTGCTACAAATTCTTTATTTTATATTTTGGAAAATAATAGTAAATGTATAGAAACAACATTTTTTCCAATAGTGTTCTTTTATCCATACTTTTCCAAAATGCGTAATTCAATTGAACCCAATTTCACTCAGTATAATCATCAGTGCAGAATGAAAAGAATCTACAGTCTGGGATAGAAAGAAACCAGCCCTAGCTTTTATCTTTCATTTGGACTATTCTTCATAGTTTATCAATGGTGCTGGTGCCTAACACAAAAAAAACAACAGCTCGGTTAACACATTAATACACAACGTGTTACAAAAGAGGTATTCGGACCACACCTCGACACCCTGACAATACCCTGTAACACTAAGAAGATCTCCACCTTGCAGCACCGGTTATGCAGGTAATGCCGTGTATAACAGACTCGTGCATTGAAATGGGAGATTTAATTGCAACACAAATGTTGTCAGTCTGGTCTGACCAAACAAAAAGTTGACTGAAGCATGAAAAGCAATAAGGAGGGCAGAATTAGGGGAGATATTTCAGGTTCGAAGGGAGGAGGAGGAAACGTAGGTGCTGAGTAGGCAAAGCACCTACGATAATGATTTATTCATTTATTCATTACATAACGGTAATTACTCAAAAGATACCTTTATATGAGATTGTATATGCAAGTTCTGTAGAGAAAATCTATGAATTCTAGATAAAAGGACATGCACGTAGTAGAGTTCAGGGAAGGCACATTTAATTCCAACCTGCTTTGTGCTATAACGTAACTAACTCGACCTAAACTGTTTACTATTCATGCTACAAAGTGGCAGGCCACACATTTCACACCATCAATATTATTGAGAAAAGCAGTAGAAACGGCGCGCCGCATCACAGACAGGAAATCTTGTACAGAGAGAATGAATGTCAATACTAAAGCAGGAAACCCAATGAACCCAATTCAATAAGTCTCCTTTCACTGCAGCCACAGCTGCACCTCTTGCCTACATCATCGCTAGCAGAAAAGTCGATATAAAACTTTCTTTCGGCTTCTCCCGTTAGGGGTCGCCACGATATAAACCGCATAAAATGCATCTTTTCGTGCATTACGGTTTTCCTGGGGATTTGAAATAAGGGCAAATTGTTTGTTTTTTTGTGCAAATTCTACAGAAAAGAAAAATCTTTGAAATGTCCTCATAAGCATACATTAATTTCTTCTCCTCTCTTATTTAGTGTAGAATGAAAAGAAAAAAGAGCTATTAAATCCACTTAAATGCGAAGATCACCTGCAGTCTGAATAGAAAGTCTGGAAAGAAAAAGAAATAATTGTTTTAAATTTGTATTAAAATGAGACCTTCTTGCGACTTGTTTATTTTTTGTCATTATAATTTTGTTGTATAAAAGCTAAAGCTAGTTTTCTTCCACTTCCTATTACAAATACTGTACAATCCACCTGCGCTTTTACATAAAACAGATTTACAGGGAAACGTGAGATTTTTAATAAATTTCTTTTTGCCAGTGGTGGACAGTAACAAAGCAAATGTATGAAATGAAATGATTTCCATTCGGGGAGATTTTAATTTCACTACATTTCAAAGTCAAATATCTTTTGACTCAACTACATTTTACATACAACAGCATTGAGGAGTGTGTAAAGGACATTAGACAGTGGATGCGTGAAAACTTCCTTTTGCTCAACTCGGATAAGACGTAAGTACTACACTGGCTCCTAATCAAATCTCGCATTGATTATAAAATACTACTACTGACGTAAACACTTAACGGTCTCGCACCACAGTATCTGAGTGAACTTCTCTACCAGTATGATCCTCCACGCCTACTTAGATCAAAAGGTGCAGGCTATTTGTTGGTACCTCAAATAATGAAGACTACAGCAGGGGGCAGATCTTTCTCTTCTAAAAGCCCCACAGTTATGGGACAGCCTTCCAGTCAGTGTTCGGGACTCAGACACAGTCTCAGTGTTGAAAAGTTGAAAAAAAGGATTTGGGCTCATGATAATTTTTATAGAAATTAATCAGCGTTTGACTCATTAATATCATTCTATTAATAGATCAGTGTGCTGAGAGAAACAGAGTCTTTTCACAAAAACCGAGTTGTTGAAGCAAAGAGTCTTATGACAAAAATGATGATAGGAACATTAGTACATGGTTTGTGCACTTCATCCAACAATGTTTTTACACTGAAGAAAAAATAGATCAGTGCACCCTGGTGGATGTGTTTTGACAGATATGCCTGAGTAAGTTAGTGCTCTGACACACACACACACACACACACACACACACACACACACACACAGGGGACATGATTGACCAACCCGCTGGCTTACAACCCTTTAGGACACCTTTAAGGTCCTCTGATCTTTCCCTGTCTTCAGAGTCCAGAATGTTGTCTTGCAACTGAAGCGAATTAAATCATATACCAACATAAAACAGTCATTGGTTCATCTGCAAAACCAAATCTCCAAACGTCTATTGGTGTGCATGATAACATATATGTTATATTAAAGAAAATACACCACAGGAACATACCGTTTGTCAAGTGGTTTACTAACCAGTCAAACTAATATCATGAATTGCTTGAAACGTAACCATGGATAGACTTCTCTCCACGTACACATCAGATTCTCTCTTGACAAGCACCTTGACAAGCACCTCCAACCTATATGTTTGCCCAAATTATGCTTTGCAGCCACAAAACAAAATGTCCTACATTTGTTCAATAAGCAAAACTGCAGAGATTATTGCGAGAAAATAACATCAGCACTATAAAAAGTGGGTGAAAATTAGAGTTCTTCAAGATCGTCATTGTCCTTCTCGACCAATAAGTACAATTCACTTAAAAGATTTATGTAAAGGAAGTTTTTTTTCCTGAGCGTAAACATTTAATACCCAAGATTGAACTTCTGCAAACAAGAAAACCTCTCAGGTGTATGCTGTACAGGTGAATAGTGAAAAAATGTAGACATGGGGACACTTTTTAAAACGCATTATGTATGATGTAAATATACGACTGGAATTTCAAGGCAGCATTTCAAACACTTTTAAAACTCTTTTCACTTTCCTGTAAGATCTTTCACAAAGGCAGCACTTATTCCAGAGGCTCAGTGGCTGAGCTGTAAAGACCCGCCCTTCAGAGTAATAAATCAAGTTGAAATAAAATGCTAAATCTGGAACATGGTGTCGTCTCACAGGTCTGAAGTTCACTCCTGGGAGATGGGGGGTGGGGGGACCTCAGCTTGCAGAGAAGAAGAGCTTCATGTTCTTGAACAGCAAATGTTGTAGATTCGGAACTCGAGATAATGAGAGATAAGAGAGATGAGAGAGATAAGAATAAGAGAGATAAGAGAGAATAAGAGAGAATAAGAGAGATAAGAGAGAATAAGGGCGTCTGCTAAATGCCGCAAATGTAAATGTCAATACAGGAATGAACTAAATGACAAATGGTTCTTTTTTTTTTTTTTTTTTTTTTTTTTTTTACATGAACTATGCGACACAAACCTTTCCCCCCCCAAAAAAAGAAGAAACCTTGAGAGGAACCAGATTCAAAAGGGAAACCCATCCTCATTTGGGTGACATCAAGATGGTGCTCCAGGCCTCCTCACTTCACCTACATCAGTACCTGACTTTAACACCCTTGTGGCTGAATGAATTTCACACAAATCCATAAAATCTAGTGGAAGTGGAGTGGAGGTTATTATAACAGCAAATTAAGACTTAATGTGAAATTGGATTCTTGACGATCAGCTGACCACAAAATTATTATAGTGCATTATTTTATTTCATCTTCACTTACTGCACCTATAAATAAGCAATGCAAGCATCATTTCCCTCAGAGACAGCTGGCACTAGTAGTTGGAGTTTCAATTTCCTGAATTGGCCTGAGTTAAAGTGAACTTTACCTGCCTCGCCTCATGTCGCTACTTCACACTCGGACCTTTAGTGAATAATAACAGTGGGTCCGATTACTGCAGCCCCTGGTGCACACCACCACATGGATTCTGTTTCAGTTCGGACGTAATTTATGCTACAGCTCTTTTAATACAATGACACACAATACGGCACTACACTGGATCTTTATTAGCGATTAGTCTTAATACTCGTCTCTGCATAGGGCCTGAAGGTCAGACTCCAACATTACAGGGACTTTTTATATATATATATATATATATATATATATAAATTCCAAATGCACATGTTTTTCCCTCATCATTATGACTAATATTACTGAAGTAATTATTGCTTTTAACCAAGATGACCCCAGGGGAAATTGTGATATTATACAGTTCGGTAAATAAAAGTGAGTACACCCCTCACAGCAAGTCAAGTTTATTTCTATTGCGCTTTTCACAACAGACATTGTCTCAAAGCAGCTTTACAGTTGAACAATGAAGGTGAAGGTGAACAATGTGTATTTATCCCTGATGAGCAGCCATGGCGGCTGTGGCAAGGAAAAACTCCCTTAGATGTTATGAGGAAGAAACCTTGAGAGGAACCAGACTCAAAAGGGGAACCTCATCCTCACAGCACCATTATATTATAATCTTCTCATTATATTACAATACTGTAGAAATGAAACTTGAATATATTTTAGAGTAGTCAGTGTGCAGTGATAACAGTAGAGACCTGCACAGGTCAGGTCTTCAGATATCAGCTGTACGTTATGTAACCGTGTAAAGCCACATGTCAACTATTCAAGCTGCTCGACAGGACCATGTAAAGACCCGCCCTTCAGAGTAATAAATCAAGTTGAAATAAAATGCTAAATCTGGAACATGGTGTCGTCTCACAGGTCTGAAGTTCACTCCTGGGAGATGGGGGTGGGGGACCTCAGCTTGCAGAGAAGAAGAGCTTCATGTTCTTGAACAGCAAATGTTGTAGATTCGGAACTCGAGATAATGAGAGATAAGAGAGATGAGAGATAAGAATAAGAGAGATAAGAGAGAATAAGAGAGATAAGAATGAGAGATAAGAGAGAATAAGGGCGTCTGCTAAATGCCGCAAATGTAAATGTCAATACAGGAATGAACTAAATGACAAATGTTTTTTTTTTTTTTTTTTTTTTTTTTACATGAACTATGCGACACAAACCTGTCCCCCCCCAAAAAAAGAAGAAACCTTGAGAGGAACCAGATTCAAAAGGGAAACCCATCCTCATTTGGGTGACATCAAGATGGTGCTCCAGGCCTCCTCACTTCACCTACATCAGTACCTGACTTTAACACCCTTGTGGCTGAATGAATTTCACACAAATCCATAAAATCTAGTGGAAGTGGAGTGGAGGTTATTATAACAGCAAATTAAGACTTAATGTGAAATTGGATTCTTGACGATCAGCTGACCACAAAATTATTATAGTGCATTATTTTATTTCATCTTCACTTACTGCACCTATAAATAAGCAATGCAAGCATCATTTCCCTCAGAGACAGCTGGCACTAGTAGTTGGAGTTTTAATTTCCTGAATTGGCCTGAGTTAAAGTGAACTTTACCTGCCTCGCCTCATGTCGCTACTTCACACTCGGACCTTTAGTGAATAATAACAGTGGGTCCGATTACTGCAGCCCCTGGTGCACACCACCACATGGATTCTGTTTCAGTTCGGACGTAATTTATGCTACAGCTCTTTTAATACAATGACACACAATACGGCACTACACTGGATCTTTATTAGCGATTAGTCTTAATACTCGTCTCTGCATAGGGCCTGAAGGTCAGACTCCAACATTACAGGGACTTTTTATATATATATATATATATATATATATATATATATATATATATATAAATTCCAAATGCACATGTTTTTCCCTCATCATTATGACTAATATTACTGAAGTAATTATTGCTTTTAACCAAGATGACCCCAGGGGAAATTTTGTGATATTATACAGTTCGGTAAATAAAAGTGAGTACACCCCTCACAGCAAGTCAAGTTTATTTCTATTGCGCTTTTCACAACAGACATTGTCTCAAAGCAGCTTTACAGTTGAACAATGAAGGTGAAGGTGAACAATGTGTATTTATCCCTAATGAGCAGCCATGGCGGCTGTGGCAAGGAAAAACTCCCTTAGATGTTATGAGGAAGAAACCTTGAGAGGAACCAGACTCAAAAGGGGAACCTCATCCTCACAGCACCATTATATTATAATCTTCTCATTATATTACAATACTGTAGAAATGAAACTTGAATATATTTTAGAGTAGTCAGTGTGCAGTGATAACAGTAGAGACCTGCACTGGTCAGGTCTTCAGATATCAGCTGTACGTTATGTAACCGTGTAAAGCCACATGTCAACTATTCAAGCTGCTCGACAGGACCATGTAAATTTGTGTAATTTGTATTAAAAGCAGTTAAAATGTCCAATTCTCTCATACTGACCACTGGATGTTCAACATGCACCTCATGGTAAAGACTCTCTGAGGATTTGAGAATTAGAATTAGACGCCTCGGCTATAAGAAGATCAGCATCACCCTGAAACTGAGGTACAGTACAGTGTTCAGGGCCATACAGAAGTTTACCAAAGCAGGTTCCACTCAGACAGACCTTACAAGGGTCCATCAAAGAAGTCGAGTCCTCTTGCTGTGCATCAGGTGCAGAGGTGCTGCAGCATTGCTTTGAAAGTTGCAGAATTGGAAGATCTGCTAGTCAGTGCTCAGACCGTACGCCAAACACTGCAACAAGTCGGTTTTCATGGCTGTCATCCCAAAAGGAAGCCTGTTCTGAAGCTGCTCACAAGAAACCCTGCAAACAGTTTGCTAAAGACGACCTTTCCAAGAGCATGAATTACTGGAACATGTCCTGTGGTCTGTTAAAACTAAGATAAACTTGTTTGGCTCAGATGGTGTCCAGCATGTGTGGCGACACCCTGGTGAGAAGAACCAAGAAAACTGTGTCTTGCCTGCAGTTAAGCAGGCTGGTGGTCATGGTCTGGGGCTCCATGAGTGCTGCAAGTACTGGAGAGCTGCAGTTCATTGAAGGAAACATGGATTCTATCATCTACTTTGACATTCTGAAGCAGAACACGATGCCACCTTCAAAAAACGTGCTGATTGTTAGTTTCCCAACATAACAATGATCCCAAACACACCGCCAAGATGACAACTGCCTTGCTGAGGAAGCTGAAGGTAATTGAGTGATCAAGTACGTCTCTAGTCCTGAACCCTATTGAGCACCTGTGGGCCTCAAGTGGAAAGGTGAAGCCGCACTGTGTCTAACATCAAGCAGCTCCGTGATGGCATTATGGTGGAGTGGAAGAGGATCCCAGCAACAACCTGTGCAGCTCTGATGAATTCCACACCCAGGAGGATTAAGGCAGTGCTGGATGGTGCTCACACACAATATTAATAATGTTGAATGGTGAATTGGTGACTTTCCCCTTCAGCCAGAAGAACTGGATTTGGATTGTAGTCCAGTGTAAGTAGAAATCACAGCACAAAATAACATCTAAAATGTCAACATGTATAAATAATAATTATAAGTAAAAGTGTTATATTAGAGCATGTCGTTTAAATTCTGAATAATGGGGCTACTCTGCTGTTTTTGGGTTTTTTGGGGCTAATATATTTATCTCCTACATGAACACGTCCTCAAGCTGCAGAGCAGAAGTCCAACAACAAGAGATAAACACGCTGAGTCAACACTTTACTGTTCAGTACTTATCTGAAAAACATATGCAACACTTGTCTTCATGTAATCAGGAATCCTGCTTCCCATTAAGGTCGATTACTTCCTTTCAATCGAACACATACTTTATCTGAATTTGACTCGAATGAGAAGTGAGTTGGTGATTAGTAATTAAAAGAGACCGATGAGAACATTCCTCACTTCCTCCTTCTGGTTCTTTAAATTCATTCTCGTTTGCAATTCTTGAGTCTGATTTCACTGTTCAATAGAATTGTGTTCAGAGATCTTCCACTCCAACCAATGTACAGCATAATCTTCATGCTGGATTTGCACACAGAGGCATTGTCCTGCTGGAACAGGTTCGGGTCTCATAGATCAAGTGAATCCAATAAAGTCTTGTACAATTGTGTGCCTCAAACTTTGTGGTAATTTGGGGAAAAACCCACATACAGCTGGAAAAAGTCAGATGTCCCAATACTTGGGTGGGTTAAATTGGTCTAACTGGTCCATTTAAGCACTCCCGCTGCTCAAATGTAAATCATAGCCCACTGATCCTGTAATCAGCTTTAATCACAGCCTACTGTGGAGGACGAACACTTTCCAGAACACTTCAAGAAGAAAAATCTTCAGACTATAAATAGTCATGCAATCAGCAAGTCAGGTCCAGGATTGTGCTTCCAAAACCACAAAGCTTGAACATTAGCAGGTCGTGCTCCTTTTCTGTTCGATAAGCAGGATGAGATGTGTGTTCTTCTAAATGGAGGAGTATTTCTGCTGATTCGGTGATTCAGTGTCTGCATGCTGAGCTCATGCGGCCATATTGCCGGGGCGGAAAAAGATCCACAAAGATCCACTCTCATCTACCCGCTTTCTGTTTTTTTATCCTCTGTAACAAAAATAGAAAGCCCTTCTCCCTCTCTCTTACAAACACACACACAACATATACACCCTTCCTGAATACTTTCTTCTTTCCCTTACACACACCTCCATTAGATTCATCCACCAGATATTTACTCTTTATTTCTGAATCTTTTATTGTCAGCTGCTGAGATGTGAGTGAAACCTTACCAAAGATTAGAGGTCGACCGATACCAATAGCCAGTTTGGGTCGTACTTCCTGATAACGGATAGTTTTAAAAAATGGATACTGGATAAAAAAAAACAAAAAAAACAAAACAAAGCACAAAATAGTATTGAACATAATTGCAAAATTTTTTTTTTTTAAACAATCATTAAAAGGAAAGGCAATAAATATGAATATAATCATTAATAAATATAATTCTATAATTAATCAATTATAAATAAATCTAATAAAGCTCACAGTCTCGTATGTAAAAACAAAGCACGTGGCTTCAGTAATTCGCCTCTAGAGGCCGCTCTTGTAATGACAGCAGACTGGTAGCCGGAAAAACTATCGGTATGGATTTTTGCCCATAGTTCAAGCAAACTATCGGTGCTGATTATTTTGCAAAACTGATTCGACCTCTAACAAATATCTTGAATATTGAATTAAGTGCATGACGTGAAACAAACTGCTGTACTTGTGAACTCTTCAACTTCAGAGAGATATGAAATTTTGAGAATCAGCGTCAACGGAAACACGATTGTTGCAGATTAGGATCTAAATGACCTTGTGTGAAACCAGACAGCTTATTCACATTTGCATATGTGGCCCTTTTTATTCACAGCTTCATAACTCGTTCATCAAGTTAACCGAGGGGACTGAGCAAAAACACACAAATCCAAATCCACTTCTGGTGGAACACATTCCTGGGCTCCTGAGCAAGGCCCCTAACCCTATAGCTATTCCGTTGTATGAATGAGATAAAAGTAAGTTGGTCTGGATAAGGGCGTGTGCCAAATGCCATGAATGTTTCTTCACCTCATATATAAAGATCTTGAAAAACGTGTTTAATGTGCAATTCAGCGTCTCTGAATCTACAAAATGATGCAATTCACATAGAATTTTATTGTAAAGATTTAAAAAAACAATGACGACCGCGACAACAACGGGCTGCGTTTGGTGTTAAGCTTTCATAGCACTCTGGTCCCCAGAGATCTATTTACAGAGAGATTAGAGAAACTACATCCTCCCGAAGAGGCTATAATACAATGGCAGATTAATAAACGAACGAGAAAAGTGCTTCAGCCTAAAGCGATCTTCTGTTTTATTTAGCACAAAGCCAGATTTCTGATTCATGCGATTAACAAATTATCAATTTATTAGCAAACCCACTGGGTTCCTCCAGCACACAGCATTTACATTTATACTGACATTAGTGACATTATCCTTATCCAGAGTGAATGACTTCTCATTCATACAACTGAGCAGCTATAGGCTTAAGGGCCTTGCTCAGGGGCCCAGGAATGAACTTGTTATGGTGGGTCTGAGATTTGAAATCACAAACTCCTGAACCCAGCACAGTCCAATGCCTTAATCACGAAGCTACCACCTCCAAAAATAACTGCATCTACTACATCTACATGATTGTGATTTCCTGGTAAAACCACACAGCATCAGCTTTCCCACTCGTGGTGAACTGATGTGAACACTTTCGCATGATGTTATGCATGTAATCTCATCTCCGTCACACCTCTTTTTCTTAAATGCAAGACGAAAGAAACTGCTGAAAGAAACTTTTTGCTAAAACTACAGTCTACAGATCGACCGATTGGATTTGACCGATTTTTACCGATACTGATAGCTACGTTGAATCCCACTCGCCGATAACAGATTTGTTGTTAAAATAGATACTGGATCAAAAAAACAAAAAACAAGCACAACACTGAATTTATTACAAAAATAAAAATAACAGTACTGAATCATGAAAATGTGCTGAATAAAATAAATATGGATAAATCAATTACATTAATAAATATTGAAATATTGTTGCATTTAAACAAACAAATTAGCATTGCAAAAAAATGAAAATATTTACAACAAATGAATTTAAAAAGACTCCATCCCCAGCCACTCTCCGTGCCGGTCCCAAGCCCGGATAAATTGGGGAGGGTTGCGTTAGGAAGGGCATCCAGCGTAAAACATGTGCCAAATAAAACGTGCGGAGGATCCGCTGTGGCGACCCCTAACGGGAGAAGCCGAAAGAAAGTTTAATTTAAAAAGACTCTTCAAATAAACAGCACATGGTGTCAGTGATTCACCTCTAGAGGTCACTCTCGTATGTATAACGCAACCCGGAAAAACTATGGGTATGAATTTTTGCAGATAGCCGCAGCAAAACCGACGATTTGGTCGTCCTCTAATCACATCTTCTGTTATCAAATTATGTGATTTTGCATAGATGGTGATGTGGACTACTATAAATGAGTTTTACAGTCTCATTATTCCAGAATTCTCAGCCTTGATATTGATATTCAGCACTAACTCAATCTACTCTTAAGCTACTATCTATCCTGCAGCTATACCTACCCTGACTGTGCTGTCAGAAATAATGGTTTGTCCTCTAAAATACAAACAACGCAAACGTGGCTGCATCAATAAGTCTGTCTAAAGGTTCAATTATGTTTCCACTGCACATTCCTCTACAATGTGTAAGGAAAGCTACAAAAGGCCCTGTGTTGCATGTGTACAGTAAACACTTTGAGAATGCATGATGTTCAGCTTTACTTGAAAGCATTTGTAGATTCCAGAGTTCTCCTGGGTGTGTCTGTATCAGTTGCTCACGACAAGTGGGATTCCATGTGCTGAGCTAAAGGAGCTTATGCTCACAAGTACTTCTGAACTCCTGATACCAGAGATCAGAATAAACAAGCTTTATCATCTTGACCCTGACAGCATGGCGTGACTCAGTCAGAACCTGCTGAATCTGCTTCTGTTTCGAGATAATCTGAATCAAATACCTTCTGACCTACTGAAAAAGCTGAATAGTCCATTAGAGTCTGATGTCCTCAGATTTTGCAATGAAAGTAAAATAATAATAAAAAAATGATACAACCTGACATCCAGCAACACACGACCAGCATCATGAC
Source organism: Silurus meridionalis (assembly GCF_014805685.1). Taxonomy (NCBI): domain Eukaryota; kingdom Metazoa; phylum Chordata; class Actinopteri; order Siluriformes; family Siluridae; genus Silurus; species Silurus meridionalis. The sequence goes on along the minus strand of NC_060891.1, from coordinate 25,290,773 downwards.
TCTCTAAATGAAGCCTAAATCTAGAACTATACCGATTAATCGAGTGATTAATCAATTTATTTTTTTATTTTCTCTTCTGCATCAATCGGATGAGTAAAACAAAGGTGATGCAACCTGACATCCAGCAACACACAGACCAACATCATGACTCTCGAAATGAAGGCTAAATGCAAAACAGTACTGATTAATCGATTTATTTGTCTGTTTTGCGTGTCTACATCATGCAAATGAAGATAACAAAGCTAATGCAATCTGACATCCAGCAACATTTGGTCGGCATCAAAACTCTGGAAATGATGCCTACATGCAGAATTAATTAGTTTGTTTGTTTTTGTTTATTTTGCATGTCTACATCCTGCAGATGAAGATAACAAAGCTAATGGAATCTGACACCCAGCAAACAGCATCATGACTCTCGAAATGAAGCCTAAATCCAGAACGGGACCGATTAGTCGAGCGATTAATCGTTTGTTTGTTTTTTTCCGTCTGCATCATGCGGATGAGTAAAACAAAGGTGATGCGACCTGTAATCCAGAAACACAATGACCAGTATCACGATTCTCTAACTGATGCATTAATGCAGAACGGCACCGATTAATCGGGCGATTAATCATCTTTCCCCCCTGCATCATGCAGATCTTACCTCCTGTATTTTCGCCCCATAGCTTTCTCCTGGGTCTCGGTGTGACCGTCTCCCTTGTCTTTCAGCTCCGTCCCCCGGCTCTGCAGCGTGTCCGAAGCGGAGCTCTCGTGCTCTTCGGTGGGGGAGTTATTCCGCCTTCGCATCGCTGGAATGACAGGAGCGGACCAGATGCGGAAAATATACGGATCAGAACCAGATGAAATGATACGACGTTGTTGTTTTTTTTGGAACGGATGTATCAGTCTGCGTCTGTTTTCCTGACGGCAGGTGGCAGGTGGCGAATCTGATCCAGATCAGTCGACTTGCTTGGACAGCGTTGACGTTTGTTTGTTTTGGTTTTTCCTGTGTCTAAAACTGATCTTCTACATTGTTCTCGCACAAGTGCAGATATCTGCAGCGAGCAGCTGATCAATACAACCCGTCCACCCAACAGCCAATCAACGACGCGCTACTTTCATCAGAAAAACCAATAGAAAACAGGCAACGTCTCGGCTTACTCGGTGGCCAATCACAGAGCACGCACGGCGGCCATCTTGGATTATTATCGGCGTAATGGGGAGAACTTGTTAACCCACTCGTTTTGTGGGAAACTCCTCCCTCTTCGCTATGATTCTTTACGAGGTGCGAAAACAGGTGGGCAGAATTTAGGATCAAGCGGAAGACGGTGAGAACTTTTTCCGGGTTTTGTTTGATTTGCGTTCGGACGTTGGAATTTTATTTTGTTTGATCGATATACCGCGTTTAATTCATTATTATTATTATTATTATTATTATTATTATTGCGATCTAAGTGATACTTTCACGGGAATTCACGAGACCACGGACATATTTATATTTAGCAATATTTCTAGGGTTTCATGAAAAGCATCAGCGCGTGATAATCTCTTGTATATACTGTATAAATTGTATGTTATGTTTATCAGACACGATAATAAGGATGAGTTTCATTTTCTACAAAGCATAAAGAAAATAAATAAAGGTCATGTGCAAGTAATAAACGACAGATGGAAAAAAAAAAACCCAAACAAACCTGGTGCTCATGATGCCTGGACTTCATGAGGACTTGTGAAAGCCTGTCTAACAGGTCTTTACATACATGCTTTCATTCCACCACTTTCCGTCATACACTGGTACCTAAAGCTGTTCTCAAGGGCTCAATCCCAAACTGCTTCCATCTCACTACACTAGTGCCCCCTATAGGTAGCGATTGGTAGGTGCGTTTCTATGCCGCCTTTACCCCCCTGTCCTCTACATCTGCCTCTTTCAAACCATCTACCTGCATGTCTTCCCTCACCACATCCATAAACCTCCTCCTTGGCCTTCCTCTTTTCCTCCTTACTGGTGGCTCCATTCTCAGCATTCTCCTACTGATATACCCCATCTGCACATGCCCAAACCATCTCAATAAAGCCTCCCTCACCTTGTCTCCAAAACGTCCTACATGCGCTGTCCCTCTAATAAACTCATTTCTAATCCTGTCCATCGTCGTCACTCCCAATACAAACCTTAACATCTTCAGCTCTGCTACCTCCAGCTCCACCTCCTGTCTTTTACTCAATGCCACTGTCTCTAAACTGTACAACATCTCAGGTCTCACCACAGTCCTACAAACTTTCCCTTTCACTCTCAGATACTCTTTTATCACAAATCACTCCTGCTATCACTCTTCTCCACCCACTCCACCCTGCCTGCACTCTTTTCTTCACTTCTCTAACACACTCTCCATTATTTTGCACTGTTGACCCCAGGTACCTGAACTCCTCCACCTTCTCCACCTCTTCTCCCTGCAACCGCACCACTCCACTCTGTCTTACTCATACTGACTTTCATACCCCTTCTCTCCAGCGTCTATCTCCACCTCTCCAGGCTCTTCTCAACCTGCTCACTACTCTCACCACAAATCACAATATCATACACAAACATCAAAGTCCACAGAGACTCCTGTCTGACCTCGTCCATAAACCTGTCCATCACCACTGTAAACAGGAAAGGGTTTAGAGCCGATCCTTGATGCAGTCCGACCTCCACCTTGAACAAGTCTGTTGTTCCTACTGCACACTTCACTGCTGTCACACTGTCCTCATACATGTCCTGCACCACCCTCACATAATTCTCTGACACACCTGACTTCCTCATACAATACCACAACTCCTCTCTTGGCACTCTGTCGTACGCTTTCTCTAAATCCACAAACACACAATGCAATTCCTTCTGACCTTCTCTATACTTCTGCATCAACATCCTCAAAGCAAATAAGGCGTCTGTGGAGCTTTTCCTCGGCATGAAACCATACTGGTGCTCACAGATGGTCACCTCTTCTCTCAGCCTGGCTTCCACTACTCTTTTCCATAACTTCATGGTGTGACTGATCATCGTTATTCCCCTGTAGTTACTGCAGGTCTGCACATCTCCCTTATTCTTAAAGATCGGTACCAGCACACTCCTTCTCCATTCCTCAGGCATCTTCTCACCTTCCAGAATCTTGTTAAACAATCTGGTTAAAAACTTCACTGCATCTCTCCTAAACATCTCCATGCTTCTACCGGTATGTCATCTGGTCCAACCAACTTTTCACTCTTCATCCTTTTAATCGCGTCTCTCAATAACTCCTTACTAATCCTATTCACATTTTGCTTTACCATCTCCACATCATCCAACCTTCTCTCTCTCTCATTTTTCTCATTCATCAGTTTCTCAAAATACTCCCTCCATCTTCTCAACACACTTTCCTCAGTAGTCATCACATTTCCATTTCCATCCTTTATTGCTCTAACTTGCAGCACATCCTTCCCAGCTCGGTCCCTCTGCCTGGCCAATCGCTACAAATCCTTTTCTCCTCCCTTAGTGTCCAACCTCTCATACAGCTCCTCATACGCCTTTTCCGTGGCTTTCACCACATCCTTCTTTACCTGCTGCTGCATCTCCTTGTACTCCTCCTACTTTTCTCATCACTCTGCCGATCCCACTTCTGTTTTGCCAACCTCTTTCTCCTTATGCTCTCCTGCACTTCCTCACATGTCACACCATCACGTCTCCTTGTCTTCCTTTCTATTTCCAAATGTCACACCAAGTACATTTCTAGCTGCCTCCCTCATCACTCCTGCAGTAGTTGCTTAATCATCCAGCACCTCTTCACCACCACCGAGCCCCTGTCTGACCTCTTCCCTGAACCTCACACTACACTCTTCCTCCTTCAGTTTCCACCATCTTATTCTTCTTTCAGTCCTCACTCTCCTCCTCTTCTTCTTCACCTCCAAAATCCACCATCCTACAGACCACCATCCGATGCTGTCTAGCTACACTGTCCCCCACCAACACCTTACAGTCTCCAATCTCCTTCAGGTTGCATCTCCTGCATAGAACATAGTCCACCTGTGTGCACCTTCCCCCACTCTTATACGTCACCCTATGATCCTCCTTCTTCTTAAAATACGTGTTCACCACTGCCATTTCCATCCTTTTAGCAAAATCTACCACCATCTGCCCTTCCACATTCCTCTCCTTAAAACCATACCTACCCATCACCTCCTCATCACCTCTGTTCCCTTCACCTACATGACCATTTAAGTCTCAATCACCAATCGTTCATTCCTAGGTACACCATCTACCACTTCATCTAACTCACTCCAGATTTTTTTCTCCTCCATCTCACAACCCACTTGTGGAGCATAGGCACTGATGACATTTATCACCATCCCTTCAACTTCCAGCTTTATGTTCATCACTCTATCAGAAACTCTCTTCACCTCCACTACACTCTTACTGTACTCTTCCTTCAGAATCACCCCTACACCATTTCTCTTTCCATCCACACCATGATAGAACAGTTTAAATCCACCTCCAATATTCCTGGTCTTACTCCCTTTCCACTTGGTCTCCTGAACACACAACATGTCTACATTTCTCCTTTATCATATCAGCTCCCTCTCTCCCTTTACCAGTCATAATACCTACATTTAAAGTACCAACCCGAACCTCCACTTTTCAACACTTCTCCTTTCCCTGCCGTCTCTGTAGACATCTTCCTCCTCTCCTTCTTCTCCTTCGGCCAACAGTAGCCCAATTTCCACCGGTACTCTGTTGGCTAATGATACCTGTGGCGGTCGTTGGTAACCCGGGCCTCGACCGATCCGGTATGAAATTCTTATTCGTGATCTGCATATTTAATTTGGCCCATGTTTTATGTTGGATTCCCTTCCTAACGCAACCCTTCTCATTTACTCAGGACCGAGATATTTATTAGGACCGGCACTAAGAGTGCACTGGCCTGTGCAACCCTAATGGCTGGGTTATACATTTTAGCTATAATTTATCAAGTGTAGTTATTTATCAAGTAGTGGTTTAATGGTTACTGATCAAAAGGTTGAAGATTTAAACCCATGTATCACCACTGTTGGGCCCTCAAGCAGGGCCCCTAACCCTCTCTGCTCCAGGGGACCCTCATCAATAGTAGATAGTATACAAATAGATTTTTCAGCAATGTTTTCAGCAATTTCTCATCTGTCCAAATCCATCTTCTTGGTTCATGAGTTTAATCATCAGGTTGTAGAAAATTCAAACAAATTTCTAAGAATACTTTTTGTTGTGACAAAAATCAATGCTTTAATAAATGAATGCTTTAAAACTAAAAATGCCCAGAATTTTTTTGCATTAAATTTAATGTTATTTTTTTACTGTTAAATATAAAAAAAGGCAAATAATATATACCATAATTAAACTGTGAATCTTATTATATTGTCTAAATGTCATATAAATATATTTGATTTTTTAAGTGGTCTGAACTGAATGTCTCTGTCTCTGTTTTTTTTTTTTTTTTAAAGAAGGAAACAATTAAGAATAAAGGAAATTGCATGGCAGGCAGAAAACCTTTCTTTTTTCCCTCCTTTTACTGAATTAAACATTATGTTAATAATGCACACCAGTACAGCTTTTTTCCCCCTCAATTTAAATAATGCTGTTCCCCGACAAATCACTGCAAGGCTACAGTCAGCATATTCCTTATTAAATGTACTATATTGAAATTCATTCTTTTTTTTTCTCGAGTGAGAAGGTATATTATAACAATATATAGATCTATGATATTTGATGCATTACACTGCAGTGTTGTTTTACAACCACTAGAGGGAGGAATTTCACCATTTTCGTTAATCCATTAGACTATACTAAACTTCTGCATTTTATGATCACTATATAGGTGTTTATTTCAGATATATTTATATATTATATATTTTATGCACTTATTTATGAGGAAAAAAAAACAAATTAAACGTTTCCTCATCATGGTTGTATACTTGTTTTTTGTATTTTTGTGTTTTTAGACTCAACTTTTCAGCGACACTGGACAGATGTGTTGCACCTGATAGGATTTCTACAGTTTCTTTTGGTGACATAAGACAGATGAGCACTACATTAAACAACTGGTTTAGTTTGAGATTTCATGACCGTAAGCAATAATGCAGCATGTTTCCGCTTGAACATGAATAAGCAACAGGTTTCAACAAATAAAAGAAGACACTATGAATGTATTTGCTTAACAAAATGGCATCTTATGTTGAGGAGGCTTTTCTTGTTTTGCCATGCACCCTAACAAGGTTCCCAGGGCCTTTGGAAGAGAAACAGGCCCACAGCATCACAGATCCTCCACCATACTTCACGGTGGGCATGAGGTGCTTTGGCATACTCATCTTTTGTTTTACGCCAGACCCACTTAGAGTGTTTGTTGCCAAAAGCTCAATCTTAGTCTCATCTGACCAAAGCACACGATCCCAGTTGAAGTCCCAGTACCGCTTAGCAAACTCCAGGCGTTTACGTTTGTGAGTGTTAGTGAGAAAAGGCTTTTTCCTTGCATGCCTCCCAAACAGCTTGTTGGCATGTAGAGAGCGTCTGATGGTTGTTTTGGAGACTCTGTGACCCCAAGATGCCACTCTTTGATGCAATTCTGTGACGGTGAGCTTGGGAAATTTTTTTACTTCTCTTACCATCCTCCTCACTGTGCGTTGTGGCAAGATAAACTTGGGACCTCTTCCAGCCTTGTTTGTCACTGTTCCAGTTGTTTTAAACTTCTTAATGATTCCTCTGACTGTAGATACCGGCAAGTTAAGGCGAGTGGCTATTTTCTTGTAGCCATTGCCTGACTTATGAAGGTCGACACACATCTGCCTTACTTGAATGGTGTGTTCTCTTGTCTTTGCCATGTTGACAAATGGGTAAGAGAATTAGGCCTCTGTGTCACGTCATATTTATACCCCAGGAAACAGGAAATCATGAATTACTAATTAAAAGTCCCTAGATACCCTGACCAACCTTAGCAACTACAGAAAATATATAAAAAAAAAACAATTAAATTTTTCAGAGGAATTGTTAGGTGCCAATAATTGTGGGACACATGATTTCAAGTTTTTTCTAAATGTATGATTTTTTACCACCAAAGTTATGTACTTAAATGAAAGGTTGGATTTTTCTTTTTGCATTTGGGTTCTATGTTGTTTTAAAAAAGGAGAATTTTTAGAAGTCCACGACCACATCTTAAACAGGGGTGCCAATAATTGTTGAGGGCACTGTATCTCTCTCCCTTTACCCGTCATAGTACCAACATTTAAAGTACCAACCCGAACCTCTACTCTCCTACACTTCTCCTTTTCCTGCCGTCTCTGTAGACGTCTTCCTCCTCTCCTTCTTCTCCTTCGGCCAACAGTAGCCAAATTTCCGCCAGTACCCTGTTGGCTAATGATACCTGTGGCGGTCGTTGGTAACCCGGGCCTCGACCGATCCGGTATGAAATTCTTATTCGTGATCTGCATATTTAATTTGGCCCATGTTTTATGTTGGATTCCCTTCCTAACGCAACCCTTCTCATTTACTCAGGACCGAGATATTTATTAGGACCGGCACTAAGAGTGCACTGGCCTGTGCAACCCTAATGGCTGGGTTATACATTTTAGCTATAATTTATCAAGTGTAGTTATTTATCAAGTAGTGGTTTAATGGTTACTGATCAAAAGGTTGAAGATTTAAACCCATGTATCACCACTGTTGGGCCCTCAAGCAGGGCCCCTAACCCTCTCTGCTCCAGGGAACCCTTAAATTTACGGACGTTCTCATCAATACTAGATAGTATACAAATAGATTTTTCAGCAATGTTTTCAGCAATTTCTCATCTGTCCAAATCCATCTTCTTGGTTCATGAGTTTAATCATCAGGTTGTAGAAAATTCAAACAAATTTCTAAGAATAGTTTTTGTTGTGACAAAAATCAATGCTTTAATAAATGAATGCTTTAAAAACTAAAAATGCCCAGAATTTTTTTGCATTTAAATTTAATGTTATTTTTTTACTGTTAAATATCAAAAAAGGCAAATAATATATACTATAATTATACTGTGAATCTTATTATATTGTCTAAATGTCATATAAATATATTTGATTTTTTTTTAAGTGGTCTGAACTGAATGTCTCTGTCTCTGTTTTTTTTTTTTTTTTTTTTTTAAAGAAGGAAACAATTAAGAATAAAGGAAATTGCATGGCAGGCAGAAAACCTTTCTTTTTTTCCACTCCTTTTACTGAATTAAACATTATGTTAATAATGCACACCAGTACAGCTTTTTTCCCCCTCAATTTAAATAATGCTGTTCCCCGACAAATCACTGCAAGGCTACAGTCAGCATATTCCTTATTAAATGTACTATATTGAAATTCATTCTTTTTTTTTCTCGAGTGAGAAGGTATATTATAACAATATATAGATCTATGATATTTGATGCATTACACTGCAGTGTTGTTTTACAACCACTAGAGGGAGGAATTTCACCATTTTCGTTAATCCATTAGACTATACTAAACTTCTGCATTTTATGATCACTATATAGGTGTTTATTTCAGATATATTTATATATTATATATTTTATGCACTTATTTATGAGGAAAAAAAAACAAATTAAACGTTTCCTCATCATGGTTGTATACTTGTTTTTGTATTTTTGTGTTTTTAGACTCAACTTTTCAGCGACACTGGACAGATGTGTTGCACCTGATAGGATTTCTACAGTTTCTTTTGGTGACATAAGACAGATGAGCACTACATTAAACAACTGGTTTAGTTTGAGATTTCATGACCGTAAGCAATAATGCAGCATGTTTCCGCTTGAACATGAATAAGCAACAGGTTTCAACAAATAAAAGAAGACACTATGAATGTATGTGCTGAATAAAATAAATATGGATAAATCAATTACATTAATAAATACTGAAATATTGTTGCATTTAAACAAACAAATTAGCATTGCAAAAAATGAAAATATTTACAACAAATGAATTTAAAAGACTCTTCAAATAAACAGCACATGGTGTCAGTGATTCACCTCTAGAGGTCACTCTCGTATGTATAACGCAACCCGGAAAAACTATCGGTATGGATTTTTGCCCATAGTTCAAGCAAACTATCGGTGCTGATTATTTTAAAACTGATTCATTCTAACAAATATCTTGAATATTGAATTAAGTGCATGACGTGAAACAAACTGCTGTACTTGTGAACTCTTCAACTTCAGAGATATGAAATTTTGAGAATCAGATTGTTGCAGATTAGGATCTAAATGACCTTGTGTGAAACCAGACAGCTTATTCACATTTGCATATGTGGCCCTTTTTATTCACAGCTTCATAACTCGTTCATCAAGTTAACCGAGGGGACTGAGCAAAACACACAAATCCAAATCCACTTCTGGTGGAACACATTCCTGGGCTCCTGAGCAAGGCCCCTAACCCTCTCTGCTCCAGGGACCCTCATCAATAGTAGATAGTATACAAATAGATTTTTCAGCAATGTTTTCAGCAATTTCTCATCTGTCCAAATCCATCTTCTTGGTTCATGAGTTTAATCATCAGGTTGTAGAAAATTCAAACAAATTTCTAAGAATAGTTTTGTTGTGACAAAAATCAATGCTTTAATAAATGAATGCTTTAAAACTAAAAATGCCCAGAATTTTTTGCATTTAAATTTAATGTTATTTTTACTGTTAAATATCAAAAAAGGCAAATAATATATACTATAATTATACTGTGAATCTTATTATATTGTCTAAATGTCATATAAATATATTTGATTTTTTTTAAGTGGTCTGAACTGAATGTCTCTGTCTCTGTTTTTTTTTTTTTAAAGAAGGAAACAATTAAGAATAAAGGAAATTGCATGGCAGGCAGAAAACCTTTCTTTTTTCCCCTCCTTTTACTGAATTAAACATTATGTTAATAATGCACACCAGTACAGCTTTTTTCCCCCTCAATTTAAATAATGCTGTTCCCCGACAAATCACTGCAAGGCTACAGTCAGCATATTCCTTATTAAATGTACTATATTGAAATTCATTCTTTTTTTTTCTCGAGTGAGAAGGTATATTATAACAATATATAGATCTATGATATTTGATGCATTACACTGCAGTGTTGTTTTGCAACCACTAGAGGGAGGAATTTCACCATTTTCGTTAATCCATTAGACTATACTAAACTTCTGCATTTTATGATCACTATATAGGTGTTTATTTCAGATATATTTATATATTATATATTTTATGCACTTATTTATGAGGAAAAAAAAACAAATTAAACGTTTCCTCATCATGGTTGTATACTTGTTTTTTGTATTTTTGTGTTTTTAGACTCAACTTTTCAGCGACACTGGACAGATGTGTTGCACCTGATAGGATTTCTACAGTTTCTTTTGGTGACATAAGACAGATGAGCACTACATTAAACAACTGGTTTAGTTTGAGATTTCAAGACCGTAAGCAATAATGCAGCATGTTTCCGCTTGAACATGAATAAGCAACAGGTTTCAACAAATAAAAGAAGACACTATGAATGTATTTGCTTAACAAAATGGCATCTTATGTTGAGGAGGCTTTTCTTGTTTTAGAATGTACAGTGTTGCACAATAAAATGGCCAAACAAAAGATGCTAAATATATTCCTTTTGTATATACAGTCACCATTTGCTGTTACAATAACCTCCACTCTTCTGGGTAGATGTTCCACAAGACTTTGGAATGTGCTTGTGGAGATTTGAGCCTATTCAGTGAGTTAATGAGGCCTGGGTTGCAGTCAGCATTCACAATATATATATATTTTTTATGTAAATACATTTAATTACATTTTATTTTATTTTTATTTCTGCACACACACACACATACATATTTACACATATTTATTCTGTATTGTCTGTATATTCTAAGCTAAATGATGTGCTATTTATATATTTTTCTTTTATGTAATTAAATTACATTTAATTGTATTTTATCGTATTTAATTTAATTTAATTTAATTTAATTTAATTTAATTTAATTTAATTTAATTTAATTTAATTTAATTTAATTTAATTTAATTTAATTTAATTTAATTTAATTTAATTTAATTACATTTTATTTATTTTTATTTATTTTTATTTCTGCACACACACACACACACACACACACACACACACACACACACACACACATACATATTTACACATATTTAATCTTTATTGTTTGTATATTCTAAGATAAATGATTTGTGTTGTTATTTATGTTTTCACTTTTGAGCTTTAACAACAGCTGGAACCAAATGGCCAATCAACCTGATTCTGATTCTGATGAAATATATATCTGTTCTAAAGCCGTAAACAACAACATTGTTGTTCTATAATAAAATAATCCGGATTTGAATGCAGATCAGAAGTCTGGATATTTTGAATATAGCTTGTTGCTGCACTTTCACTGCCTTTTCACTGACTTTCTCTAAAACAGCGCTTAAATGGAGAATGCATCACTCCAGTGCTCAACGCCAAACGCTCTCCTCTCCTTTTCCCGCTGACAGCTGGCATTGTACGAGCGTGACGTGTTTCCCTCTGTTGCCATGACAGGCGTGGTGCTTGGCTTTTGTGTCAACACCAGTCCGCGCTCATTTACATATTAAGATTATGCCACTCGGCGTCACATCTCGGCCCAAAGTGCAAGGCCTGCCTAATGTGTCACGCGCATGAGTGTCATTTCAAAAGACTCCACGCGCACGCATGTGCGTGAGCTCTCTCATTATTCTGTCCCTGCTCGATGAAGTGCTGATTGCCCGTTCTTTGTTTTCGTGTTCATTTATTCGAACACACACCCTGTAATCAACGCCGCGGCAAGGAGACGTCGAAAAAAAGTCGAAGCGCTGGCATTTTCACGTCCGCGCTGACGCTAACGGGAGTGCATTTGGGTTGCACGTGCTGACTTTCTGCTCATCCTAACCATCAGCGCTCACAATATCCACCAGAGGATCCTTAAAGCACGAGCGTTTTATAGCATTAAAATCGGAATTAAAACACTGAAAGGAGGGCCCTCATCAGAGCTGATCAGTCACCCCCCCACTCTCTCCCGCTCTCAATCCCTTGTTCTCCCTTTCATTCCGAGTAATGCCAATGATGAAACAGCTCTCTAATTTCAGTAATTAGAGCGGTCAGCTCGTGCTTGACAACGTCTCATTGCAAAGCCCTTTAAGCTTTCAAAGCCATCAGTGAAAACAAACCCAGAGACACAGCATGGAACCGACACTCTGGAAACAGCCACAATGAAGTTATTTTCAATGTGTTACTTATTGCTTTCAGTTAAATATAATAAAGCGTGTAGCATTTACGTTACATGTCATTTCCTTCACCAAACACCGGGACAAACCATTGATTCGAAGTCTTATTTACTTCTTTTTGAAAAACTGACTAAGTTTTATTGACCCCCATTAATAATAGACAGTAATTCTGACCCATTTGCTATACGTCTTGAAAATGTCCCTTTTTTTTAAGAGCTTATTTCTGAGTGAGATGTTTTTAACACACACACACACACACACACACACACACACACACACACACACACACACACATACTGTTTTTCAATAATCCACTGGCAAATGGAAAATTATAAGTGAAAAACGACAAAAAAACCTCTCCACTTCTCGTTTGAGAAATTCACATTAGGATCTCTACACTGTATAACATGCCTGAAAAGGACCTTTCTGGGAAATGAATTGGAGTAAACAATTTGCGTCGAATTGAACATCACAACTTCAGAATTTCTCCTGCATTCCTGTGGAGTACGAATAAAATAACTTAATAATCGGCCTTTTAAAAACCCTCACCTTTCACCACTTTCTGAGGTAAAAATATGCACTAAAATCAAGCTAAGCCCTGAAACTCCAATATGAGGATTTGTGTTTGAAAGATGACGACTTACACATACATCTTCACTCCATATATGAAAAAGCGAAGGCACAGATTCGGACCATTTGCTATGACATTGGACATGTATCTCAGGTTCATCCCATTTCTCTGGAACACCTTTGAGATGTTTCTACAACATGATTTGAAAAGGCATGTAAACATAACAAATGCGTAGCAGAGCATTAAACAAGCCATAAGGTCACAAAAATTGCCTCAGTTATGAGCTCAGAGACAGGATTGTGTCGAGGCACAAATCTGGAGAAAGCTACAAAAACGTCTGATGTGCTGAAAGTTCACAATGGAATATCATAATCCTTAAATGGAAACAGAATGGAACAACCTACCTGGACAAACTGGGCAATCAATAAAGAAGGGCCTTGTTGCTAAGAAGAGTGGTGCCCAAGAACCTGATGATCATTCTGGTTGAGCACCAGAGATCATGTTTGGAGATGGGAAAATTTGCAGAAGGTCACCAGTTACTGCGACACTTCACTGATCAGGGATTTGTGACCGATTGACGAGACAGAAGTCCAAGACAAATGAAAGCCTGTTAGGAATTTACATCCATTGCAACTCCAAAATCGAGTGGAACATCTTGCCAGAAGAGTGGAGGTAACAGCAAATGGGGACTAAATGTGGAATGGGACAGTTAAAAAGCATATATAGTGTATGTAATAAGCTACAGCACATAGACATGAGTCCGATATATAAATTATTGTGTATCAATAACAACCGTGACTCTACAGTATGAACTTGGTGTTTGGTGAGCTTTTGGTGTTTTCAAGCTCTGGAACCTTCATTTTTCTTTAAACCCGCTATTTAATACAGTGTTAGAAGCTACATTCTGAACCAGTTGAGTGTGTGATGCTCTTACTTTGTTCACATTAGCATTAACCTTATAGCTACAAAACAATCATGAAAGTATTGAGACCCCCGACCATTACACTAATGTTACAAATACATATACATTAATATAGAGTGGGTTCCTCTTTTACAGCTGTAATCTCTTTTATTCTTCTTAGAAGGGTTTTCAAGTGTCTCTGAGGGAACTTTTGCCTATTCACCATGTGGGACAAGAAAGCCTGGTTTGTGATCTCCATCCGGTTCATCCCAAAGGTTTTCAGTGGGGGTTGAGGTCAGGGCTCTGTGTAGGACAGTCAAGTTTTTCCACACCAAACTCACACAGCCATGTCTTATGGACCTTGGTTTTTGCTCTGTTTAAAAGAAAGTACTTTATTTATCTACGTTTACACACAATCACCTTCAAATAGTAACCTTGTACATCAATACAGTGCTCTCATCTTTCCTTCCACTTCAGGAATGTTTCCTGGAAGTCTGTCTTTTCGATTCTTCAGTGATTTGCACTCAATCTCCGCGATGGTCTCAAAACGGCAGCTTTTAAGACGAATCTTCATCTTCAGGAAGGGGTTGAAGTCCGCAGGAGCCAAATCTGGCGAGTAGGATGGGTGCAGAAATGAGATCCTGTGGATTATTCTCAGAAGTTTTTCGGAGTTTGAGCTCCTTGAAGGTCTTTCTGATCCCTCGTCGTCTTCCAGCGATGTTCTTCTGATCTTGAAGCGCACGTTCCACTCAAAACACCTCAAACAAATCATTGCAGCATCACCGTAAACTTGCTGTCAAACATCTTTGTGGCAGATTTGCCCACTTTCACACAGAATTTCACATTTGCTCTTTGTTTTAACTTGATGTCCATGATGAATCACAGACGTGGTGCATTAGTTAGTTAGTTAGAATAGCATTAGTTAGAACGGTTTTTCTCAAAACGTTTTTGATACCACATTGTAGCAAAATGCCTTCTCTAAGTTTTTCCCACATGGTAGAAAGTTAAAAGTCTTGGTCTACTGAAACATTAAAATTTCCCTTCATTTACATTTACACCATTTGGCTCCTTATCCGGAGCAATGTACAAATGAGTAGGGAAGGGTTAAGGGCCTTGCTCAAGGGCCCTGCAGTGGTCGCTTGGTGGTGGTGGAATTTTACTTGTGACCTTTCGATCCAATGTCCAATGCCTTAACCACTGAGCTCACACCTCCCTTCACTGGAAGTAAGGGGTCAAAAACCAACCCATAAAAACAGCTCCACACATTTATCCCTTCTCGTTACAGTTGCCACAATTAGTGGGCACAAATAGTATCTTTCTAGTATACCACTAAAAATTGACTAAGTAATATTTATCTGGGAATTCAAAGATAAATGTGGTATTCTATTTCAGTTTCAAGCTTGAATTCACTTTTCAGAAGGACTCATTTTCTTTACAAGTGTGTAAATGTAGTTCCTCATGGCTAGGTGCTTGAATTTATACACCTGTGGCAAGGAGTCTGATTGAACCACCTGAAATTAATCATTTTAGAGGTGTGTCCCAATACCTTTGTATATATAGTGTAGATCCTGGTTGATCAGTAGAATTGTGCTCATCAAATTTCTGTCTAAATGACTGCTTTAAGAAGTTGGGCTCTGTGTCTATTATTAAAACGAGAAAAAGAACTCATTTCAGGATTCCTTAATAAAGGTGTGAGTGTATTAAGCGTGTACTCGGGCAGGCCATGATGCTATTAGTGGACAGAGTTGTGTGTGGGCAGAGGCACTTTGCTGTTGCATAGCAACAAGGCCTGGTTGCTATTGATGTGGTGATCTCATCTCTCTTGTCTTGTGTAGCCACACACACACACACCTAAACCAGGCTGAGTGAAACATACACACACATGTCCTGTTTGGAGGTCGAGTGGTCCTCCACTTTGTCCTCTGTTAAAATAACAGAGCCGCCTGCGTCGATTGTGTAAATTGAATCGTCCCGCTGGAGCCTTGAGCAAGGGTGCTTCACTCTGACGCTAATTACTGCACACATTAAATCGTTTCATTAGCACAGAGACAACCAAGATGAGTCGGCGAATGAACTACTTTCATCATCCACCAGCAGAACGTTGCCATGTCATTTCACATACCAATAAAACACAGAGCAGCTCGAATGTCATCACACATTCAGGTTTAAATGTTAGAATGATATTAGAATCTTACTATTAAAACACTGTAGTTAAGATGCTCATTTAGTCTCTGCACCAATGTCTGCATTCACAACGCAAGTCACAATGCTCTACAAACAGAAACCCAACAGTGTCTGTCTGTTTTGTCAAGGCCAAAAATGGACCAGCACCATCTTACCTCTGAGACCTCATCACACCTCGCGCTGCACCACGCTGTCTGAGATCCTCCAGCACTGCTCAACTGGTACCACCTTCTCTCAGAATGAGAGGTAAGTACACTTCAAGGCTCTTCTCTGTTCTGGCACCGAGGTGGTGGAATGAACTTCCCCTAGACGTCCGTACAGCAAAATCCCTGACTATCTTTAAGCGACGGTTGAAGACCATCCTCTTCCTGAAACACTTAATTAGCACTTTCCAAGTTTGTAGAATTCAAGAGTTATATTGATATTAAGTTTGTAATCTTGTGTACCAGTGTAGATTTATTCATTACTAGAGACTCAAAGCACTTTTGTACGACGCTCTGGATAAGGGCGTCTGCTAAATGTCGCAAATGTGAATTCAATCTAAGCCTGATTTATACTAAATAGAAATGTTTAGTAAGTCGATTTCCATTCCATAGAGATGTGTTGTGAGGAAAAGGGCTAATGGAGTACGGTTATTTGTGGATTGATTTACAATAAGCAGCTTTGATTTTGTCTTGTAAGTGTATGTCTTGTAACTGACCTCTACATAGTTCCTCAAAAATGGTCTGTTCACTTCAGAGTTTTAACAGTGATTAAAGTATTTGAACAAATGTACCTCGTTAGTGTACTTTACAGTAGTAATTTTTTGTCTGCTTTCTAATTTTATTAAGTGATAAAGATATAAGCAACCTTTACTTTCTACTCAACTAGATCTATGATTTTATATATGTATATTTTTACTATTTTTTATATTTTAGCTTTTATATTTCGACACTGTGGTATATATTTGTACTGTGTCTCGGAGTGATATATATTTTTTTTTCTTTGCTGCTGTAACATAAAATTCCCGATTGTGAGACGAATAAAGGTCTATCTTATCTGAGCTTAATTGAAAATGAGCTAACTACAGTTTGCACCTCTGTCAAAGATGTCAATCAAGGTTCAACACTCCCCTACACACGTCTGCTGCCCGTGAGCGACTTTGTTTTTTTTGTTCTTTTAGCACCGCTGACCTCATTTTCAGTCCAAAAAGAGCTTTTGTTGAAGTTGAATAAAAATATAGGCCCTCTCTGAGACCGAGCGGTGCATCAAATCAGTCAGCTCTAAAAAAATATAAAAAAAAAAAAATTAAAAATAAATAAATAAATAAATAAATAAATATATATATATATATATATATATATATATATATATATATAATTATTATAAAATATATAATTATTACAGATTTGTTTAAGAAAATTAACGCAAAACAAACCACACATTTAATATTGTTACCTTTTTATCCAGATGTGTATCAATAAAAAAAAATATATAAGCACATAGATTATTTAGTGGTGCATTTTTTTAACCCCTAAAACTCTCAGTTTATGGGTTAAATACTCAATTCTTCCTCAATTTTCTTTGCTATAAATCTATGGAAAGTTTAAACTCTTTTGTTTGGGAACATAGGAAATGGGTCATGTGACACATTTTATTTATTTGTCAGTATTAAAGCCCTGCACTATGAGAACTGAGAATAATTGAGGGAAGTGGTACTGTAGCTCACTTGGTTAATGCATTGGTCTTCTGATCCATGAAGTTGCTGGGTAACTAAAGAACTTTGAGGATGGATTCGGACTGTAATTAATATTTACTCTACTAAAATGGCTCAAGATCAAAGGTTGCATGAACAGTTCTGCATTTAAGTGCCTATCACTGAACAGTACACTTTAACAATGATGGAACTGTAATGAATGGACATTCGGTGCCACCCAGAAGAGAATGGGTTCCTTTTTTAATATGGTTCCTCTCAAGGTTCCATCTCAGTGAGTTTTTCCCTGCCACAGTTGCCCCTGGCTCGCCAAACTGAAAATTAAAGGAAGAAACTTCTAGGCACTAAATATATACAACTCGTGATCTGTGTAAAGCTGCTTTGAGACAATGTCCATTGTTGGACTAAATGAAAGTGAAGTCTGATCAGAAGGTCTTGAAATTTCAGCACTGCCAAGATGCACCTGCTGGGCCCCTGAGCAAAGCCCTTAACCCTCAACTGCTCAGTTGTATAAATAAAAGTTATAAATCGCTTTGTTTGTAAAAAACAAACAAACAAACAAACAAGTAGGGCAAAAACTCTGGTTCCCATCAGCTACTGCACCCTCACATACTATGCTGCTATAATCTCTTATCTCTAAGCAATTGTCTTGTATTTAGCACATGTATATAAGTCTCATTTTTCAGAGTACACTTTGTCTCATGCTTGTCATCTATTGTTGTTATTGTAAGTTCCTCGTCTTTATGTTAAGGTTACCGGTTCCTTGCTTTGTATGGTTGTAAAATGCATCTGCTTTTCAGGGTATTGCATAACATTCTTTGTCTTTTTTTTACCTTCATGTCACATTCTAGGGTGGGACATTACACTTGTTTCCTACGATTCCTCTTATTGTTACTGCCTCTTACTGTTGCACATTATACTGTTGTACATGTTACCTTTTTGCACCGCTATGGTCAGTGGTCATTTTATACACACACCTCATACACACACACACCTCATTTCGAATAATTCCCTTCTGTCTTTAAATTTGCATTTACACCATGTACTGTATTATTTGTAATATATATTGTACCGTATTCTTATAAATCTGCACTGAGCTGGTATCTGCACTGGTACCTCATACATATGTACATTGATTTTAACTGCAATGGACTCCATTAGACCTGATGATCAATAACATTTTTTAGAGTGTCATCAGAACATATGCTTTAAGAGATATGACATGCAGAAAAAATATGGCTATTGATTCATTTGAATACAAACAGTAACATTGAGTCACCTGGTATGTGATTTTTGAGCATTGCATTCCACATTTAGTCCTAATTTGCTCTTATAATTCCCTCCACTCTTCTGGGAAGATGTTCCATTAGATTTTGGAGTGTGCTTATGGATATTTGTGTTCATCAGCCACAAGGGTATAGACCTGGGGTGCAGCCAGCGTTCACAGTCATCCCAAAGGTGTTAAGTAGGGATGAGATCAGAGCTCTATAGCAGACCACTCAAGATGTTCCTCTCCAAAGCTTGTAAACCAGATCTTCAAGGAGCTCACTTTGTGCACAAGGGCATCGCCATGCTGGAACAGGTTTGGGTTTCCAAGTTCAAGTGAATGCAAAATGCTATTATAGCGCATCTAAAGACGTCCTGTACAATTGAGTGCCTCCAGCTTTGTGGTAACAGTTTGGAAAAGAACCACATATAGCAGGAAAGCTCAGGTGACCCAATACTTTTGGCAATATAATGTATGTAGAAGCCAGAGTCATCTCTTGAAATGTATCTTCTGGACTGTTGATGCTTATTGTGTTTCATTATTTCTCCCTGAGTAATCATAACAGGTACAAATGCTGCTACAAATCTGAACTCAAACACACACTTAATAGTCAATTCACACCTCCACCTCTTGTGTTTACATTTTGTGTTTATTTACAAGTACCCTCCTGTATTCAGTTCTCTTTTGCACACTGTACTGTATAACATAGTAGGTTTACTGGCGGTGCTATTTTGTGTTTTGTGTATTTGTCCTACACTGCCTTGTGTTGTCTGTTTGCACCAGGTTGCACACGATGCACTTTATGTAACGAGGACAAGTTACTTTAGTCCTTAGCTCTGTGTTCTGTTATGTAGCTCTATGTTGTATGTTGTTTTATGTAGCATCAAGGTTCTGTAGGAAGCCTCATTTCAATGTGCGTCATCTCTATATGGTTGAAATGACAATAAAAGCTTGACTTAACTTGAGATCATCTCTGTGAGTTAAACCTAATATTTTGTTATAATTCCTTGTATTTGGTTTATATACAGTAGATACTAACCAATTTTAAGCCCAAAAGTTCTCACATTCCATGTAGAGACACTAGAGGACAGTGTGGCTTTAAAAACAAACACCTGACACAATCAGCTAATGAAATTGTTTCCTCACAAAAACAAGAAAGGATGCGTCTAACCCAGGAGAAATATTTGCCTTGAATCTCTTGCACCTTTGAGCGTCCTTTAAAAATATCCTCCCGTAATGCAGCGAGGATGCACCAAGGTCTGTGGCACTAGGCGAACAAACAAACACACGCTGCTTCAGACCGCAAAGAAATGGCGTTCGTCTTGCGAATTGAATCGCCCGTTTTTCTTTGACAGGACACTGGAGTTAAGTACTACTCTTCTGCATGCTACATAAAAACTCCATTGAACAGAATAGGTTACAGTTCAATGTCTAATACATTACCACTCGCTAGTGAAGAGCCTAAAACACTCTTGAAGCAAACAAAGCCCCCCCACATAAAAACTTAAGGGCCTTATTGCTACTAAACAAAGCCACACACTTGAAAAGCCCAATGTGAATAAAAACATATTTTTGTTTGTATTTAAGAAAAAAAAGGTATTCAGACAAATCTACTCCAGCAATCGTTTTTAATCGCATGTCACTGAACTAAATCAAAGATCAAGTCAGACTAGAAGAAAATGTCTTCTTTTTTTCCTTCCTGTCAAAATAAACCATGTGGTCTATTGAACATTCCTTCATCATGACCATTATAGTGAGAATGAAAAGCTTTTTTTGGTTTTTCGAAGCACCGCTGCAGGTCATATTTACAGGCTACAATATATCTTAATCAAAGCACTATTCAGTGGATAAATTAGCAGGCTAGTAACTTACGACATGGCTTCATTGTTTAGCTTTGTAAAACATCCCTAATACAACTTCTTTCAAGTTTTCTCAATAGGCATCACTTGGGGAAAATAATGACTTATTTAGATAGTGACTGTAGTGACACTGAAATCTACATCTTTGCAGATTTAGATCCCTCAAGTGATCAAATATAGGTTTCTTTACCACTTTTTTCTTCTTCTATTGATTGTCTCTGTCTCTGTTTGATTCAAAAACATGGTTTCTCGGTTTAACTGCGGCGGCCATCTTGGTGACACGGCACATGTTAATGGAGCTGTTTATGGAAACCTCAATATTTCCACGTCTAACTCATTGAGAAGCATTAAGCATTAAGCATTAATTGAGAGGCATAAGCGATTGTGAGCTTATTGTAAGTGTATTATTATGTGTATAAACTTTTGTGTTAATCATAAACATCTACTGTACAAAATGTTTATTTGTAGTCGTTTTTTATGCTACTGACATTTTTTCCCTCAAAAATAAAGCCTATTTTCTCACATGAATAAAGGACGCTTTTCTGCAAATTTCTACTATCCCAAGCTCTGTAACTAATAGAGTCCTAAAATGTCTACACTAGAGCACCTATTTCTAGTTACTTTCTGGTAATTCCATCAACTTGGAGGAGTACACATATCAGTGACCAGCTACATCAGCAAGGACATTGATGACGTGACCATCTCCAAGACGGCCATAAGAACAGCAGGGGCCAAACTGGCCCATTGCCATCTGAGAGGCGAATTGTGCACACACCAAGCGAATCCACAGTGGCAGTGCATCCAGGCGATCACAAACTACAAGACAACTTCACCTGCTTGTGACTGTGACGCCTCCTTCCCAGATGCGCTGAACGACTTCTACGCCCTGTTTGAGGTGCAGAACAGCGTGGAGGCGAGGAAGAGTGCCCTGTTTATCCACAGCTAAAGTGAGGAAAATTCTATGCAGAGTCAAGATGTCTTTACCGACATCTTCAACATCTCCCTGAGCAGCAACGTTGTTCCTACGTTGTTGCCTTAAGACAACGACCATCGTCCCTGTGCTGAAGAAGTCTACAGTCTCCTGCCTCAATGACTATCATCTCGTCACGCTCGCACCCATTGTAATGAAGTGCTACGAGGGGCTCGTCATAAGGCACATCAAGACCCAGTTTCCACCCTCACTGGCCCAAATGCAGTTTGCTTATCATTCAAACCGCTCCACAGACGATGCCGTCTTCACGACCCTCTATCTGGCCCTCAACCACCAACAAGGACACGTACGTACAAATGCTGTTCATAGACTTTAGCTTAGCATTCAACATAATCATTCCTCAGCACCTGATCGATAAGCTGAGCCTACTGGGCCTGAACACCTCCCTCTGCAACTGGATCCTAAACTTCCTGACTGGGGTGGCATAGTTTGACTATTTATATGTCAATATGGGTTTCTAATAAATGTAGATGAATTGAGTTTTCTTAAAGACTAAAGCTTCTTCTTCTTCTTCTTTCGGCTGCTCCCATTAGGGGGCGCCACAGCGGATCATCCGTCTCCATACCACCCTGTCCTCTACATCTGCCTCTTTCACACCAACTACCTGCATGTCTTCCATCACCACATCCATGAACCTTCCTTCTTGGCCTTCCTCTTTTTCTCCTACCTGGTGGCTCCATCCTCAGCATTCTTCTACCAATATAACTCATGTCCCTCCTCTGCACATGTCCAAACCATCTCAATCTCCCCTCCTTTGACTTGTCACCAAAACCTCCTACATGGGCTCTCCCTCTAATAAACTAATTTCTAATCTTGTCCATCCTCGCCACTCCCAACGAAAACCTAAACATCTTCAGCTCTGCTACCTCCAGCTCCGCCTCCTGTCTTTTACTCAATGCCACTGTCTCTAATCCATACAACATTGCAGGTCTCACCACAGTCCTATAAAATTTCCCTTTCATACTTGCAGATACCCTACTATCACAAATCACTCCTGTCACTCTTCTCCACCCACTCCACCCTGCCTGCACTCTTTTCTTCACTTCTCTAACACACTCTCCATTACTTTGCACTGTTGACCCCAGGTACCTGAACTCCTCCACCTTCTCCACCTCTTCTCCCTGTAACCGCACCACTCCACTGCCCTCCCTCTCATTTACACACATGTAATCTGTCTTATTCCTACTGACTTTCATTCCTCTTCTCTCCAGCGCATATCATCTGCAAACATCATAGCCCAGGGAGACTCCTGTCTGACCTCGTCTGTCAACCTGTCCCTCACCACTGCAAACAGGAAAGGGCTCAGGGCTGATCCTTGATGCAGTCCAACCTTCACCCTGAACCAGTCTGTCTTTCCTACTGTACACTTCACTGCTGTCACACTGTCCTCATACATGTCCTGCACCACCCTCACATACTTCTCTGACACACCTGACGTCCTCATACAATACCACAATTCCTCTCTTCACCCTGTCGTTCGCTTTCTCTAAATCCACAAACACACAATGCAACTCCTTCTGTCATTCTCTATACTTCTCCATCAACATTCTCAAAGCAAATAAGGCGTTTGTGGTGCTCTTCCTCGGCATGAAACCATACTGTTGCTCACAGATGGTCACCTCTTCTCTCAACCTGGCTTCCACTACTCTTTCCCATAACTTCATGGTGTGACTGATCAACTTAATTCCCCTGTAGTTACTGCAGGTCTGCACATCTCCAATATGCTTAAAGATCGGTACCAGCATACTCCTTCTCCATTCCTCAGGCATCCTCTCACCTTCCAGAATCTTGTTTAACAATCTGGTTAAAAACTCCACTGCCATCTCTCCTAAACATCTCCATGCTTCTACCGGTATGTCATCTGGTCCAACCGACTTTCCACTCTTCATCCTCTTAATCGCTGCTCTCACTTCCTCCTTACTAATCCTATCCACATCTTGCTTCACCATCTCCACATCATCCAACCTTCTCTCTCTCTGATTTTCCTCATTCATCAGCTGCTCAAAATACTGCCTCCATCTTCTCAACACACTCTCCTCACTAGTCAACATTTCCATCTCCATCCTTTATTTCCCTAACTTGCAGCACATCCTTCCCAGCTCGGTTCCTCTGTCTGGCCAATCGGTACAAATCCTTTTCTCCTCCCTTAGTGTCCAACCTCTCATACAGCTCCTCATATGCCTTTTCCTTGGCTTTCGCCACATCCCTCTTTACCTGCTGCCGCATCTCCTTGTACTCCTGCCTACTTTTCTCATCACTCTGTCGATCCCACTTCTGTTTTGCCAACCTCTTTCTCCTTATGCTCTCCTGCACTTCCTCATTCCACCACCACGTCTCTTTGTCTTCCTTTCTATTTCCAGATGTCACACCAAGTACTTTTCTAGCTGCCACCCTCATCACTTCTGCAGTAGTTACCCAATCATCCAACACCTCTTCACCACCACCGAGCCCCTGTCTGACCTCTTCCCTAAACCTCACACTACAATCTTCCTCCTTCAGCTTCCACCATCTTATTCTTCTTTCAGTCCTCAAACTCCTCCTCTTCTTCTTCACCTCCAAAACCATCCTACAGATCACCATCTGATGCTGTCTAGCTACACTTTCCCCTGCCAACACCTTACAGTCTCAATCTCCTTCAGGTTGCATCTCCTGCATAGAACATAGTCCACCTGTGTGCACCTTCCTCCACTCTTATAGGTCACCCTATGATCATCCTTCTTCTTAAAATAAGTGTTCACCACTGCCATTTCTATCCTTTTAGCAAAATCCACCACCATCTGCCTTACCACATTCCTCTCCTTAAGGCCATACCTACCATCACCTCCTCATCACCTCTGTTCCCTTCACCTACATGCCCATTAAAGTCTGCCCCAATCACCAATCGTTCATTCCTAGGTACACCATCTACCACTTCATCTAATTCACTCCAGAATCTTTCCTTCTCCTCCATCTCACAGCCGACTTGAGGAGCATAGGCACTGATGACATTTATCATCATCCCTTTAACTTCCGACTTCACGTTCATCACCCTATCAGAAACTCTCTTCACCTCCACTACACTCTTACTGTACTTTTCCTTCAGAATCACCCCTACACCATTTCTTTTTCCATCCACACCATGATAGAACAGTTTAAACCCACCTCCAATGTTCCTGGCCTTACTCCCTTTACACTTGGTCTCCTGAACACACAACATATCTACCTTTCTTCTCTTCATCATATCAGCTATCTCTCTCCCTTTACCAGTCATAGTACCAACATTTAAAGTACCAACGCGAACCTCCACTCTCCTACACTGCTCCTTTCCCTGTTGTCTCTGTAGACGTCTTCCTCCTCTCCTTTTCCTCCTTCGGCCAACAGTAGCCCAATTTCCACCGGTACCCTGTTGGCTAACGATACCAGTGGCGGTCGTTGGTAACCCGGGCCTCGAACGATCCGATATGAAATTCTTATTTGTGATCCGCATATTCGATTTGGCACATGTTTTACGCTGGATGCTAATTAGGCATTAATACCTAAATCAGTTTATATAATAATATTTAGTCTTCATGGCATTTTGTTTATATGGGGTGGTCAATGTTTGATTTCACATAAAACTACTGGTTTTCTCCCAATAAATTAATATACAGCCTGTTATTATAATACTGTAAATATAAATAAAAAGAAACCTTTTAAAAAATATTGTATTGTGTGTAAATAAATCTAACTCACCTGTGACAGATTTAGATTTTACCTCCCATGATCTGTGACAGACACATGAGCAGCAGGCATTTGAATATGTGGGATATTTTGTAAAGGTATATTCTGTAATTTTTTTTATTGTTTTTTTTTTTTATTGATCAAAAAATGTGTTCATACATTTTTTTTCTATATCCTTTTGTGATGTTCTGTACATCGTGGCTTGGAAACGTTATGCGGAATCACCCAGAAATCAATCAATCAATCAATCAATCAATCAATCTATCTATCTATCTATCTATCTATCTATCTATCTATCTATCTATCTATCTATCTATCTATCTATCTATCTATCTATCTATCTATCTATCTATCTATCTATCTATCTAATCTATCTAATCTATCTATCTGCATATTTGTAGGCAGAGCCTATTTCCAGGCTGCATAATGATGTTACCAATGTCTGATTTTAAGTGATATCTTTTCCAAGGCATGAGTGTGATCGTAGACTTTTAGCTCAGTCGTTAAAGCAAATAAAAAATTAGGTGAAGTCTATAAAGTATATAAACGGCACCTTAAATTGCATACTAACTCCAGTGACCTTCGATAGAGGGTCTTTACCATCTGTAAATTATTTCATGGAAAAGAAAAAAGTAATTTTTTTTTAAATACACATTTTATTGGAGTACAGTTTGGGTACTTGGCATTGATTTGTAATACAGTTGTAATCTATTTTCTGTGCAAATAGCAGGAGAAGTGGCTCTGGAACCACAGCAGACAGCATATGAGTGGGCACAGGACAAAAAAAGAAAAAACAAAAAACCAACCAAAGAGACACGTGACAGGATTCAGTGTGTTCATGTTTGGCAAAGAGGAGCGTCAGTCATGCCTCGCGATGGGCATTCGCGTTTTAGCGAAATCGGATCGGCGTAGTTTGCTAATCTGTGGATTTCAATTCGCTGCTAGCTGCTGCCTCTCATACAAAACAATAGCAAAAAAAATTACAAATCAAGCGTTTAACAATCAGTACATAGCATGGCATTCATAACAGGATGTAAACAGTGGCTTATTAATCCTATTTTATTTAACCACGTAAGCGCAACACTGCATTAGCTAGAGTATAAAGAGGCAATATGTGGTTCTGATCGCATAAACAAAATGCTTAAGGTCACGATTCCTGCGCTGTACATGACAGGAGACCGTAGAGTGTGTATATATATGTTCATGTGTGTATGTGCAAGTGAGTACAGTATGTGTGGTTGTATATCCAGGTCAATGTTTTTGCTGCCTCTTAATCATGCAAGGCTAACAAGAGTGAAAAAAGGCAGAATCAGGGATCCGTTGGCAAAGCAGAAAGGAATCGCAACAAGACTTTGTTATGTCTGGAGCGCAGAGGAGAAAAGTAAACTAGAGAGCAGGAAAGGTTAGTGTTTTGTGTTTCTCAGTTTGGAAGTGTTAATCAGATCGTATTGTAGATGTATCGCTTCTGTGTAGAAATGAAATCACGAAAGGAAACACGGCCCTCTCGTGAAAGTTGGATTTTCGGAGTGTGATTTTGTAGACTGAACTCGGCGGTGAACTTACTGTATGCGTCCACGTTTAAGCCGTTTACCTCACTTCCTGTTTAGCATGCACAGCCAATAACAGCGAAAATAGAAGCTTGTTTATCCCTTCTGGCTTGTAGATACTCATGCAAATTGTGTCACCAGAGATGACCGTTATATCAGCAACTGAGCGAATACAATGAAGGCAAGCGATGTTTTTTTAAACACACTTATTTCTAAAAAAAAAAAAAAACAAGTCTCAGCGCTCCGGCTGTTCAAATGTTCGACATGGTCCACAGTTTTGGCGAGGGTTTGATAAACGTCACAAGAGTAGCTAATAAACGCGTCAGCAGATGAAACGAGGTTAAATTGGAATACTTGTAATAATGCTATTAATACAGGTACGATATTGAGCGATATATTATTGTCTTTTTTTAAGCGTTGATGAACTGAGAGCTCTCTCTCTCTCTCTTTTTCAGTATTACGAATACACAAAGCCGCATTAGCACGAAGCAGCTCGGTTTGATCTGCTGTTTTAGCGTCTAATACCTTTCGAATATGAAATGTGTTCATGTGAGGAAGAAAAAGGCCTTTCATGCTGGCTCACTGGTTTTTTTTTTCTCAATGCAACATTGCGATACACAAATTTTGACAGCAGATTAAACGACTAGTTCCGATTTATGAATCGTGTGAGTCTGGTAAATGATTTAGACGTTTCCATTGTATGTTCTTAGCCGTAGCTTTCGCCCGGATGTGATGTCGTCAGCGTAGCCCAGGCGGCGCATGGCGTACACTTTATAATGCCTTATTGCTTGTGTTTGATCGTGGTTTTCGACTGGCACAGATGTTTTTGCACCAATCCTTAACCGAATTATCGTCTGACTAAAATCAACAGTACTTCCGGCTCCTCCTCAGGATCGACACCTAGAACTAACAAGTTAAAGCTACAGACCGCATACACATCCAGATCGCTGGCGTCTCTAATTCTCTTGACCCAAATACATTTTTTTTTTTAAATAGATGATCTTTATAGCAAGGATTCAAGTCTTGTGGTTTGATATAGACGAGCAATAAGTGTGTGTGTGTGTGTGTGTGTGTGTGTGTGTGTGTGTGTAAAATGCAAAGGCTGGTGAGAATGACTCGAAGCCCACACGCACGCAAGCACCCTCGCACGCACTGCTCTGCAAGCTGCTAACACAGCGCTAACGCAACTCTATAAATCTGTACAATAATCTTTAAATATGATATTTACAGAAATAAACAGCGGGGTTTTTTTTTTCACACTTCCACCGGAAAAAAAAAATCAAGAATATCAAATGAAAATCGAACAAACCAAAATAAAATCAAGGTCAGTCTCGTTCTCTTTTCTGATGAGCGAGAAAGCTAAAGGGCAGCAAGCGCATTGCGACGGCTATGTGTCAGCTCGACTCCCTCCGCATGCAACAAGCAGCTTCTCCTTCACCGCCCGCTGTAAAAAAAAATATTCACATTCCAGGATTTGTGGCTTTCCTTTTCTAGCACGATATACTGACCTATAAAGTATGACGTTAGTGAAAAAGAAAAAAAATGAGAATAAAATAAACTGTTAGTCCTTATCAAGAGCTGCACAGACACCATTTTTAAGCACCGATGATCAATCATTTAAAAAAAAAAATCAAAATGAAATTAAAAAATAACATCAAAGAGGAACTCGGATCATGTCATGGTTTGGTCGTATTCTATCGACCGTGATGGAAGTATGAGCTCGGAGCTCTGCTACTAACAGCTGAGGTGTGAGTGGTTGGACCTCGTCTTTTGTCCTCCCAAACCGTAGGTTAATATCATGACGAAAATGTTTGATGAGTGAAAACTCCTGCAGCTTTGCGTTAATTGGAATCACTTACGCAGTCAATCTCCATCCTATAGACTCTCAGAACCATCCACAGGTCCAGATTTCCTTTCTTATAACTAGGGTTGCAAAGGGGATGGAAAGGTTCTGGAGAATTTGTATGGGAAAGTTTTTTTGGGAAATAGTTCAAGTTGGAAATTTACCAGGAATTTATGGGGATAAATTTGTAAATTTTGGGAAATTTATATAAACTTTATCATATACAAACAAACATTTAGTTTAGTCTGACGTGTGCAAACTAATACCGATTTTTTTTCCAATTACATTTTTAGACTTTTAATTTGCATAATTTAGTCACAATATCTTACACACAGCACGATGAAGTTTTATTAATAATAATTTAATATTTATATAAATCGCATGAATATTCACCAAGACTGATATATTTTTTAATATTTTGTGTGCAGGATTTAAAAAATGATGTGATGGAGGAATGTGCAGTGCATGTAGGGGGCGTGGCCTCAGCAGCCCTGCACTAAGTGTGCTGTGTGCATGTGATTGGTGAATGTGCAGGTAGAAATTCAATTGAAATTGCATTAAATCTGGTTGTTTAAACCGAAATTATCCTGCTTTCAATTGCATTCAAACTTCCTGTGATTGGCTAACCCGAAATTTTGTAGATTCCCATTTTATTCCCTCTAATTCCTGTGAAAAGATTTTAGAAATTTCCTGGAATTTTGCAACCCTACATATAACATCACAATGATTTCCTTTCCATAAATAAAAGCATGAATAGGGTGTGATGGTGGCTCAGAGAGGCGGCTGGTTTTCATGTTTCATGTCACACTTGTTTCCCCCTCTATCCTGACAGGATTCACGTTTTATCTGCAATCTGTCTGTGGTCCGTTTTGGAATTTTGCGGTGACGTTAATTGATTACAATTAATCAACAATTAAATGCAATTAAACACAAATTGAATTTTTTTTCTATTTGGACCGAATTTTGCAGAATTTCTGATGTCCGTGGTATTGATGCATCCGATTAAAATAATGTGGTAGCTCAGTTGTTCATGCATTTGGAATTGGAAGGTCACAAGTTCAGATCCCAGCACCGCAAAGCTGTCGGGCCCTTGAGCAAGACCCTCAACCCTCAACTCTTTGGCTGTAAATCGTTATGGATAATCTTGCTTGATTTCATTCATGATTTGGGTTGTAAATGCATTCATCTGGTATTGGAGCTTGGTGTAAGAATCTCTAGTGGCCTTGAATTGTAGCACAGGTATCAATCTACAAATTTAAATTTGCCTCTACCTGTAAATGTACATTGAGTTTACATTTATGGCATTTGGCAGATGATTAAATCCTGAGCAGAGAGGGCCTTGCTCAAGGGGATCAGCATCTTGGTGTGGCTGAGATTTGAACTAATGACCTTGTGATTCATAATCCAATGTCTTATTCTCTAAGCTACCACCTCCCAAACAGTTTTTTTCCTGCTGACTAGATTTCAGGAAAAGGTTCAAATCTATATAGGTGCTGCAGGTAAAGCCCGGTTGCCTGGTTCTACACATAGCAGAAACCCCCCCTTTGAATCGGAAAACTGTCTCCATATCCAGTTATTTTCAGCAAAACCTGATCTATCTGCTCTTTCTCATGAAGTCTTGGAAACCGAATTTTCACACACACTCACAGCCATTACGGTATAAATGCTTCCATCAGACCGATCTGATCAGGAGGGGGGAAAAAAAGGAGGGATGTGAACCAGCTAAATGCATTTACATGACTGTGGAAGGTGTTGGCAGAACATGTAATGCAGCTCGAGTTCTGTTTAACCTTCGACCGTATTGTGAGTAATTTTTTTTTTTTACAAATGAAATCAAATAAAAATACGTTTCATGGGTTTGAGAGGTCAATAGAATGAACCCACAGTAAAATCAGCAAACTGCCCCAAGTGGGTACCTGCTCTAGTTTCCCACACTCTCGAACTAATACACTGCAGCTGGGAAAGGAAAACTCCTGCATGTCTTCCACCAAACCTCCAGACTTAGGAATGAATGAACGCGTAAACGTTGCTAAGATGAAAACGTAGCTTGTGCATTTTAAGAAATTTTTTTTAAATGCTTTTAAGTTCAGGAGTCCTGAAAGCTTTTCATCTGGAACCTGGTGTGTTTTTTTTTGAGCTACACTGATTATATTGGTAAAAACATAAGCACGGATTATTCCTTTTATAATTATGTTTCACTCATTACTTAACTATTTATCGACTACCTTAACAACTGCTCTGAGACAGTTCTGTAGGCTACAAGTGATTTTTTTAAGTAAACCTGATTCCCCGTGGAGCATTTTCCCTGCTCTAACCCGCGCGATGATTCAGCTAGCCGGCTAATTAACATCCCGTCCTGGGTGTTAGAGCAGGGAAGACACTAACATATGCAGGATCAAGAATACTGCAGAGTCAGGGATGGAAAAATGAGTTGTATACCGGGGAAAAAATAAAGAAAATATATCTATGGTGTGGTAATAATGCAGCTACAATAGATGTACTACATAGAGATGAGGTTGAAACATGCTGGAGTTTTCCTTCAGGTTCCTGTTGTAATTCCCCAGCAGCCAATCCCTTTCCTGGAGATCCACTTTCCAGCTTTAGCTTAATAGAATAATCAGCCAGTGCCTTCAGGACGGTGTGATTCACACTGCAGTGGAACGAAACTCTACAGGAAAGTAGATCTCCAGCCAAAGGGTTTGGTCGATTTTTTAAATACAACGCCCTTTCTTTATTTTCTCTCCTCCGTTTTACTGGCCGAGGAAGTCGATGCTGGCCTTGACCGTGCGATTGGTGGCCACGTCGATGGCCATCGCTCGGATCTCGGTGTCGCCGAACTGCATGAGCGTCTGGATCTCGCGGCGTACCCCCGCTGCCGGACTCTCGGTGCCGCTGAGGTCGAGGCGCAGAGTGCCGCACTTGCGCACACCAGCGTCGGAGATGAAGCCTACGCGCTCGCGCTCGGTGCAGTACACGTGGATGACGATGACCTGCTGCGACGGCTTGGCCGGCGTGTAACTTCGCTTCACCGTTTCGCCCAGCGCCACCGACTGGTCGGCTGATATAAACGTGTCAAACACATCGGTGCACCAACGTGTGCCATCGCGTACCAGGAGCTTCTCGGGTGGGTGCTTTCCCTCCACGAAGCGGTTCAGCACACCCACGCCGTATGTAAGTGGCGAGCGGCGAACTCTGATCACGCCCGGGTCCAGACCGAACAGCACGGCTCCCTTCAGGATGGTCAGCCCCACGTCATATGGGATAATGACTCGGCTTTGCCCCTGCAGCATGTCCTGCACCGCCTTCTGGAGGAGCGGCGACTCTGCAAAACCGCCCACTAAGAACAGGAACTTGATGTCCGTCACTTCGGGTCTATCAAACAGCTCCTCTGTCGGGAGGAAAAATCATATACCACATTTTTTCTCAGGTAAAACTGAATCCTTCTTCCCTTCACTTCCACAAGTTTTATTTATGCCTGTTTTTATCATTTTACCACATTAGCATTCAGTCTCTGTTAGATTAAATATTATCGTTATCATGTGTGGTGATTTTTTATTTTATTTCCTGTAACCCTTTTGTTTAATCTAACGCAGGGTCGAATACATTCCTCCCAAGATGGCGAATGGCATTATCACGATTTGAACCTGTTATTAGCTTGATCTTGGGTTACAGAAGAAACTTAATTCTGTTTGCTTGATGCAAGAAAAAGGGTCTATAACACAAACACTTACTGAGGTGCTGGATGATGTGGTCAATGGTGGGCTTGAAAAGAGAGTTCATGGCATCTGGGCTCATCCTCAGCATGCCCTGAGATGACCACTTGACAAAATCCACACTGCACACACAGACAGGATTACAAAAAAAGAGATGCACTTTATCACTGATATCAATAATCATTATCAAGCTCACACAACACTGAATAGAAACTATAGAAATAATAATGAAGGGAATAATATTATTCCCATCATTCAGTCAAGATACTGATCTGACTTCATTTATACTTCTGGGTAATGGATTTGCATGAAACTTAGAAATTAAACTTTTTTAAGGGTAGAGAATTAATGGAAACATATAGGAATTATCCGGAATAAAGTGTAAATTTACGAAAATTGCACATTAGCCAATAACAGGGAACTTAAATTACTTTTAACTAAGGCCACGCCCCCTACATGCACGTTCCTCCAAAACGTAACAAACATCATTTCTTGAATCCTGCACACAAAATAACGTCAAAAAATGATCCGTCTTGGCGAGTATTCACGTTACATAAATATTACATACATTTATGTTCCATCCTTGTGCTGTGTGTAAGATACTGTGCAACAAAATTATACTTACAATTAAATCAAAGTCTGTATTAGTTTGCATGAATGTCAGCTTATGACCAATTGATACAGTTTATATTCATTTTTCACAATTTTTGAATTCATTCCCATTAATTCTGACAAGGTAAGTTTTCAACTTGGAATATTTCTAAAACCCCTCAGATGAAGTTCTCATAGATTATCCCGTAGATAATTTACCGGAAATTTTATGTCCCTTTGAAACCCTACGAATTGAACTGCTTGTTTTTTTTTTTAGTTAAAGAACAACATAGCATAAAAAGCTCAGTCAGGTTTTTTTTTTTTTTTATTATATAATTTGGGCATGCTAATTTCCCGTGTTCTGTACATTTTCCATTTACTCCTCCAGAGGTCAAATTTCAGAATTACAGGATTCTTTAACCCAAAGCCATCAGCCCTAAAGCACCTGCACTAGAGGATTAAAACAAAAGTGCAAAAACCTTCAAGTAAAACACTTAACTGGGCAATACAGTGATGGAATTGGCATAGATTATGCTCTCTTTAAAAGGATGAACAGAGCTGCTTTAGACACAGCAGGCCGTGACATCGCTGACCCAATCTATAATGGTGAGGAACTTGACCAACCATGAGTCAGCAAGTGAGAACGTCTGCGTTCACACACTTCATGCAAACCATCTGTGATAAAGCAATTCTGGAAGTGTGGCTGAGCATGGACACTGAGTCAGACCACTGTGGCCGGGATCAAGAAATAATTTCCTTGTGTAATCCATTATCACGATAAAAATGTTTTTCCTTTATTTACCATTGAAATATTATTGGAAATCTAATGACTAAGTTACAGTGTTGGGAGTTATTTGTCCATCTATCCATACATGTCTATATTTCTATAGCCTACACTGATGTCTAGACGCATTGCTTCCACACACACCCAACATGTTTGTTACTTAAGGCAAATTGTGTGTTTTTAATGCAAATTCTATGGGAAATAAAACAGCAAAGTATAAATGGAAAAAGCTGAACAACGATTTTAAACAGTTTTGTCCAGCTTTTCTTGAAAAATTGTCTTGTCAATGTCCTTGGAAGTGTAACTGCTGCCAAATCAATTTCTTCTTCTTTGTCATTCGGTGTTGAATGAAAAAAAAAACAGCTACACGAATATATTTGAGGTCGTGCAATTTGCAGCAGATGCGGGTTGCGAGTTGACTAGCGCACTCCCTGATGTTCCAATCACAGGACGTGAAGATCACGACGTGTAATGATTGCTGAGAGAGGGGGACTCGGAGGGGTTAAATCGTAAAGCAAAAGCTTCAAGCAACCTAGAGTTTTTAGTAAAAAAAAAATCTTCAGTGCCCAGTATGTTGGGCTTAAGACATTAAATAAAAACTCAAAACCAAAATTTATACTTGATGGCGGTGCTGCTAAAGAGACGCTATGAAATTATGAGAATGGAATTCTCTAAATTCATGGTCAAAGATATATATATATATATATATATATATATATAAACTAAAGTAAGTCAGTGAGTCTAATAGAGCTTAAGGCAGCCGAAAAAGCCTTGCTGGCCTTGATGGCCTTCCACTGCCTCCTTCACACCTGTACTGAATACTGCACATTCAATCGCCTTGTACAGGTGTTAACACAAAGACTGAACGTCACTGAAGTCACCTGACCGCATGACTCCGCACACTCACTTGCTCTTGCGCAGCGCATGCTCCACGCTGTGGCCGCGAAATTTCTTGTAGTAGTCGATGAAGGAGAAGGGCAGGTTGATGTTGAGGGGGTTCGAGCGGTCGGGTGCTGCAGCTCTCTTACGTGACTCGAAAGCTATCATCAGGTCCACCCACGCAGCAGGTCTCTTTATCTTAAACTGATCGATAAAGTCCTGACCAAAGATCTTGCAGAGCAGCTTCTCAAATTCATAGTCGACGCCAATCGACCCATATGGACCCCCTGCAGAGACAGATGGAGGGGAGAGTGATCAATACCAATCATCTTACATGGTTAGTGAGTCAAGGCTTCTTTCATACCACAAAGTAACAAAGGAGAGTTGATGATGAAAATTGCAATCACAGTATATACAGTTCTGGAATAATAATAATAATAATAAAAAAACGAATTCAAATCTCTTTGTGGCTAATTACACAGGTTACAATTAATCTCATAGTAAAAACATTAAAAACGTCTATCTGAAGTTAATTTATTCTGAAATAATAACATTTGTGGTATTTTTCGAGGACTATGCCTACGCAAATCCGTATAAATCTGAAAATGGGGTTTTCCATTTAAATACACTCTGCGTCCACACGTTCGTTTCCGATCGTTTCCTAAATGTTGCTCATCCACACCAAAACGCCTGAAACGCAAAACTTTTGAGCAAAATGTAAGACGGTTTGGCCCGCGTCATTTACGCCTGTCGTTCATTAACTCTCCGCCTCTTTTTGAAATGTCGCGGCAACGACTGAAATACGTGCCACCGTTTTCGAAAGGCTGCTAAATCGCCGTTTTTAAAATGTAGCTACTTTGGCTTCGTTTTCGATGCCAAACTTTATATAAAAACAGTTTAAACCCGTGCTAGTCTATTAATAACCAACAGTTAATACTGTATAAGTATTTCAATTTGTGTGAATGGATGATAAATAACTTTAATTTTAAATTGTACATTTACGATTGACATCATTTTATTCAGCGTCCTGTTTTTAGCATTCTCTGGTCATATTTTCTAATGCGAAATAAACACGACTCACCCGAGGCCTTATAAAGCTCCTTCAGGTGACCTTCAGGCATGCGGATTTGATGCACAGTCAGGTCCACGGTCCCTCCTCCACAATCCACCACCACGTATCGGTCACCTGGGAACAGGAAATGGAGGTTGTGAGAGGTCATTATAAATACATAGATAATTGACCTCAATCATTTAGAAACGGAACACATATAGACTATCCCTCTGTACACCCAGACCACATGCTGTACTATACCACAGAACCACATTTTAAAACCTTGAGATCGTTTAAAATACTCAATATAAATGAAAAGGTTTTCTTTTCGAAAATTATCGAACCGTATTTCAAACCTTGCTATTTTAAATGCTAGTAATCTAAAAATAAAGGAAGTAAAATTGCCCAAAAATTGGACAAATGGTTAAATGTTCTACTTCAGCATTTCTCAGTCCTTGAGCTGCAAGATTTGGGCTGTTAAGAAAGGCGGACCTCCTCCAATATTCTAGTGCAGTTGTTCATTGGTGGACGTGGTGACCGGCTATCTGTGTAGCTATCCCTCCATCCATTAAAGTGTTTACCTGTCCATCTATCTATTTGTCCTTCTCTATCCTAAGACTGCTTCTAGACCCACACTTTTATATTATCCTTCCCTCCACTTCCATATTTCTAACCTTTTAATTTATACAAATCCTGTTATCAGTATTTTAAAATACACTATATTTCCAAAAGTATTGGGTCACCTGACGTTTCTGCTTTATGTGGTTCTTTTAAAAACTGTTACCACAAAACTGGAGCCACTCAATTGTACAGGACGCTTCAGATACGCTGTAATAAAATTTAGCATTCACTTGAACTTGGAAACCCAAACCCTGTGCACAAAGTGAGCTCCTTGAAGATCTGGTTTACATGCTTTGAAGAGGAAGATCTTAAATGGTCTGCAATAGAGCTCTGATCTCATCTGACCTACATCAGTACCTGCCTTTCATAATACCCTTGTGGCTGATGAACACAAATATCCATAAGCACACTCCAAAATCTAGTGGAACATCTTCCCAGAAGAGTGGAGGGAATTAGAAAAGAAAATTGCGACTAAATGTGGGATGCGATTCTCAAAAAACACATACCAAACTTATGAACAGGTGACCCAATACTTTTGGCAATATTGTGTATTTAATTAATACACGATAAATAAATTGCTGGTTTAGCTTTTAGCACCCTGAGGGATGCATTCGGTTCGCTGCCATCAAGTCAGTATGCAGAAAAATGTTATTTTGTTCATCACACAGTCTTTTCATGCAACAGTGATATTATCTGCTTACACTTCAGGTGAGAAGTTTTTTTATATGTACAAAGAGTCTAGTTTTACACTACATCTTTAACTAGTGTATAGGATTAGGTTAGGCCTTAGGCAATTGTCTGCTTTTCCTATAGCTAGTGCTGGTGGTGCCCCCCCCTAATTTATTTCCAGTTATCCATACATCTATCCATCCATCCATCCTACAGCATACCAATCCTTCCATTTACTAGACTCAGGGCTCCGTTTTCACTAGAAAGGAAGATATTTCATTTTTAGATGAAGATATGAAGATTAAATACCTGCCTCTTAACAAGGTGTTTATTGAATCTATAACATCCAATGATTGGTGCAGGTTCTAATGGCAGCTTGATATTATTCATGATTCCTGGTCTTCAACATGAGGATGTGTTTTTGATTTTGAGAGCTCTGGAGTTAAGTTAGCCACCTCCATTGTAAAAAAAATAAATAAATAAAAAAGGGAATGTTTTTGGTTTTTTTTTTTTTGGAAGAATAGTGTTTGTTCCACCAGTATAGTTATAGAGACGTGTAGAATCTATGGTAAGGCACTAATACTGTTCTCATAGGTCATGGTGATGCAACACCTTACTAACACCACTATATACATCAATCAGCCATAACATTAAGACATTAGAACATTATGAGCGAACACTGATGATCTCTTCATCATGGCACCTGTTAGTGAGTGGATACATTTATTAGGCAGCAAGTGAACATTTTGTCCTCAAAGTTGATGTTAGAAGCAGGAAAAATGGGCAACTGTAATGATTTGAGCGAATTTGACTAATTGTGACGTCTAGACGTCTGGGTCAGAACATCTCCAAAACTGCAGCTCTTGTAGGATGTTCCTGGTCTGCAGTGTTCAGTATCTATCAAAAGAGCTCCAAGGAAGGAACAGTGGTAAACCGGCGACAGGGTCGTGGCTGGCCGAGGCTTGTTGTAGCACGTGGGGAGCGAAGGCTGGTCCATGTGGTCTGATCCAACAGACGTCTGTATTGCTTAAAATCCTGAAAAAGTGAATGCTGTTAATGCTCTAAGGGTCGGGACTGTTTTGGTAGCAAAAGGGGGATGTTGCCTGTTAATCCTTTTGTCTTTCTGACCTTCCATTTATTCACCTACCTGTTCATAAAGGGTATTAAATCCAAACCAATCATTTGCCAGGAACACAATGAAAAAATGTATACGGATACAGGTCAAGACGTTGGCGTTGTTTGATTCACAATCAAAATCAGAATGGAGGAAATGTGATCTCTATGACTTTGACCTTGAGGGGTTAGTTTGATTTTTTTCCCCTAAAACTAGTGATGGCCTGGAGTTTTCATGCACAGCAGTCTCTAGATTTGTTGACATACAACAAAAAAATCAGCACATGCCTTAGCGGATCAGCTGACAGGAAGAGTATCTTTACTCAAAAACCCCAAAAACCCCAAAGAAAAAACAACAACAAACTTGGTGAGCGAAAAAAAAAAGCATCTCAAAATGTACACACCAGGTTACACTCCTGTGAGAAGAAGAAGAGGAATCTGCAGCTACAGCATTACCAGAGGCACTAAAACTGAACAGTTGAAGATGAAAAAAATGATAATCTGGTCTTTTCTGTTGTCGAACTCTCGAGTTTTGGTGCGTAAACGTCATGCACGATATGGCCATTTAATATTCATGTCAGAATGGAGGGGATGCGTCATGCTGGCGTCGAAATCCAACAATGAACCGTGAATGAAAAGTTAGACGGATAATAAAGAATAAAAAGGGCGTGAGTGAATCTGTGTGTGATGAGATTAGCATTCACAGCAAGCGTAGATCAAACCAAAAGAAAGAGCGAGGGATCGAGAGAAAAGGGAGAAAACTCTACCTTCACTGAGTTCGGACCAGAGCTCTCCTACGACATTTTCCACCAGAAAGGTGCGACTCTGCCGGTTGCGACGCACGTGTTCCTTGGCTGGTTATTGACAGAGAGAGAGAGAGATAGATAGAGATAGAGAGAGAGAGAGAGAGAGAGAGAGAGAGAGAGAGAGTGTGTGTGAGGAGGTGAAAAAAAGTGCTCGTGAAGCTGAGTGTGAATTGTGTGACATTAGAGCAGCAGTGCAACAGGATGACAGAGAAACAGCAGAAGCATCTAGACTACTGGAATTGTCTTTCTGAAAATGTTGAATTCACTGCCTACACGTGAAAACTTATTTCTAGCCATAAAAGTCTTATTGATCTTAGTTTTAGAATAAAATACTGTACGCAGATTGTGTGAGATTATGATGAGTGTTTGTTTTAGAAGAAACTTTTTTTGTATTATTGAGTAAAGCTTAAAGTTTGTTATTTTACCTGCGAATTGAGCTTAATTACCATGATACCAAATCATATAAAGCATAAATGCAGATGCTCACCAACTAAAAATCTGAATGAATCATAATACATATAATAAAAAACATTCTTTAAATGTGGAAATCTCACGCGGACCTTCCTGTGAACTCGGCAAGAATATATAAAGTGGATTACTTTGGACACGGGACACGTTTAAACATTCGCATAATGACCTGCTGCTTTAAAACCTGACGTGATAATAATAATGAAAAACAGAAATTAATTCGAAAGGTGATGCAAATTATAAAAGCAAGGAATGGTTTTCCATATAAAGGAGAAGCAACATGTCGATCTCTGGAGGCTTTTCCCAACTGCTGACCTTCACTACAACATCTGGGCTACAAATTAAAGTCTGGAATTATTATTATTATTATTGTTATTAATTACTGACTGATAAGATTTGTATGCACTTTTTCTGAAAAATGTATTCCACATTCAATCCTTATTTGCTGTTATAATAACCTCTACACATCTGGGAAGATTTCCCACTTGATTTTGGCATGTGTTTGTGGAGATTCGAGGTCAGCGTTCCAATTCATCTCAATAGGGTTGAGAGCTCTATAGCAGGCCAGATGTTCAAGGTCTTCCACTCCAAACAATGTAAAGTATATCTTCATGACGCTGGCTTTGTGAACAGGAGCAATGTCATGCTGGAACAGGTTTGGGTCTCTAAGTTCAATCTAAGGAATTATTTAAATCCATTTTATACAGTTGTGTGCCTCCATTTGTAATAACTGTCTGGGAATGAATCCAGTGATCAGAACACCAAGTATCCGGCGCATAGTCATTTCACTTCTCTCAAAATATTTTGTCAGTATGGACACAATAGAAGATAAATATCACTGCTTTTATATCACTGTAAATAAAAATGTTGTTTTGACCATAATTACAGTCAGTAAATACTGATTTCTTTAATACAAAATGTGTTTTTTCTGTACTTTTAAACCATATTTTGTACTTTGTACGTTTAACACTATATACATTTTTCTTTACTTTAATTCTTAAATTCTCCTGTACTTTAAAATATATAAATTACTTTTGTACTTTCATTCATAAATTCTTCTGTACTTTAATTCTTAAATTATTCTGTACTTTAAAACAGAAATTCTTCCGTACTTTAAAATATATAAATTATTTTATACTCTAATTCTTAAATTCTTCTGTACTTTAATTCTTTAATTCTTTTGTACTTTAATTCTTTTGTACTTTAAAATATATAAATTATTTTATACTCTAATTCTTAAATTCTTCTGTACTTTAATTCTTTCATTCTTTTGTACTTTAAAATATATAAATTATTTTATACTTTAATTCATAAATTCTTTTGTACTTTAATTCTTAAATTCTTCTGTACTCGATCCCACAGACCCGGGTGCACATATATTTAACAAAGATGTGCAATAACACCATTTTTAAACTGTGCAATATTACCTTATACCTTACCTTATTATCTTAAAACTTTTAAAATGAATTTTAAAATCATTAGACGTAAACAAAACTGAGTTAAAGTTTTAAAGGCAAAGAGTTTAATCTAAACCCCTCTCTCTTACTCTTTCGATCTCTATTCTGAGGTTTGGGCTAAATATCCATCTCTCCAGTCGATGAGCTCCTCTCTCTCTTCCTTTCACGTGACACAGCGTTTCTGTGGGGCAGTAAAAACCCCTGGAGCTGCTGATATCATCAGCTTTCCGATATCAAACCTGACACCAGCACCTACATGGCAGTTTGACTAATTTACCGTCTGCGCTACAGGGAGAAAGAGGTTAACATATACATCCATCAGCATTATGTGTCATCAGAAGGGGGTTTCAGTATTCACACTAGAAAACCTTGTTTTAGAGATCACACTGTAATACTGGTTTCTTAATCGTTTGATTTTGGTAAAAAGAATAAAAGGGGTAAATAATAATCATTATTTACTTGATACACAAATCGTATTGTGAAGGGAAAATTCATCCAAATACATCGTACTGTATACAATTGTGTGTCTCCAACTTGCAGGAACGATCCACATATAGGAGGAGTCAGGTGTCCTAATACGTTTGTCCATATATTGCACCAGTGTTAACGATTCTAAAATGTGCAGAATTGATTTTACTCGCTTTTTTGCTTTCATTTCCGATACAAACATTTATTACGGTTGTCTGGGAGCAAACTTCTTTACAGTCAAAGTTGATGAAAGAACTACGGCAAGTTATACAAAACATTTAAAAGTTCTTTTCTCCCTTGTTCTTTCCTTCCTTTCATTCTTCCTTCCGTTCTTTTTTCCATCCATAGAAGATTATCGAAAAACAAAAATTGTCTCGAAAAAGAATGCAAACAATTACCTACGGATTTCTGAGTCGGATTGAACTCTTTTAGACAAAAAAGAATTCTGATGAAAGTCTTCTTCTTCTTCTGGCTTCTCCCACTAGGGGGCGCCACAGCGGATCATCCCCCCCTCACCACATCCATAAACCTCCTTTTCTCCTTCCTGGTGGCTCCATCCTCAGCATTCTCCTACCGACATACCCCATGTCCCTCCTCTGCACATGTCCAAACCATCTCAATCTCGCCTCCCTCACCTTGTCTCCAAAACGTCCTACATGCGCTGTCCCTCTAATTAACTAATTTCTAAACCTGTCCATCGTCGTCACTCCCAACGAAAACCTCAACATCTTCAGCTCTGCTACCTCCAGCTCCACCTCCTGTCTTTTACTCAAAATTCTGATGAAGCACTTGAGCTTAAATAAAGTGGTCTTTGTGTTTTTGTGTGATATATAACTAAATATATAAAAACTAAATATTAAAGTCATGTGACTTGGTAGCATCTATTGGTCTGCCCTGTAACTTTCTGATTAAACTTCATTAAAAAATATAAAATCTGATATATATCATATATGATTCTTATTCATCTCATTGATGGTCATATGATGTGTGTGGTTGTGTGTGTGTGAGAGAGAGAGAGAGAGAGAGAGAGAGAGAGAGAGAGAGAGAGGAAGAAGGTGGTACCAACCATGCGCCATTCCCGCCCCCACATTCTCAGGTGGGTTGTAGCCATTGATGGACGTCTTTTCGCTGAGGTCGACCATCTGATGTACGCGGAGCTTCCGGCAGTAGATGGAGGCGGCTTCGGGTTCCAGTGCGACGAGGAGCTGTTCAGGGTTCTCCCGGGAGGCCAAACCTGCCTAATCACACCCACAGCACACACTCGGGTCACGGCACCAGACTGGTGTACTATCAGAATCTTACAGGATGTCAACTTATTTCACTTTATACAATATCACATCTCTACTCTTTCTTTCTTTCTTTCTTTCTTTCTTTCTTTCTTTCTATCTATCTATCTATCTATCTATCTATCTATCTATCTATCTATCTATCTATCTATCTATCTATCTATCTATCTTCCATCCTTTATTCTTTCTTCCCCTCCTTCCATCCTTTTTCTTTCTTCCTTCCTTCTGTCCTTCATTCGTTTTCCTTCTTTCTTTCTTTCTTTCTTTCTTTCTTTCTTTCTTTCTTTCTTTCTTTCTTTCTTTCTTTCTTTCTTTATTCCCTTCTCTTCTTTGTTCTTTAATTCTTTCTTCCTTTCCTTCCTTCCTTCTGTCCTTCCTTCCTTTCTTTCTTCCGTCCTTTATTCTTTCTTCCCTTTCTTCCTTCCGTACTTCATTCTTTCTTCCCTTCCTTCATTCCTTTTCCATTCTTTCTTTCTTTCTTTCTTTCTTCCTTTCTTTCTTTCTTCTTTCTTTCTTTCTTCCTTTCTTTCTTTCTTTCTTTCTTTCTTTCTTTCTTTCTTTCTTTCTTTCTTTCTTTCTTTCTTTCCCCGCAGACATTAGTCTCCGGATGTGATGCCGTGTGGATGGAAGATAATCGTAAAAGAAATTTGATGAAAGTATTTGAGGTTAATAAAGTCAGGTTTGTGTATTGTGAGTGATGTATAGGATTAATTTTAGCACTCGCAGCAGTATTACGGTTAAATATAAAAGTCATTTGTAACAGACTGTAGCATCTACTGCCCTGCCCTCATTATGTTGGGTGTTAAAAATAGATGTAAAATCTGGGTTTGTATGCCGCATGCTCTCACCTCCATAATTCAGTTTTCTATACAGTTTGTGGAACATCAAGCCGTAGTGTTGTTTGTTACTGACGTCCAGAATGAGCTGCTTTTACATTTCACACAGTTCCAACTTCCTTTATCTCTCTTTCTCTCTATCTGTAATTACCTTTCTTCAATTAGTTCTTTGTCTTCTTACTGCAAAATCCTCCACACACATACACACACACACACACACACACACCCTCCCTCTGTACAAGTATCTACAACAGAGCCACACCTTTTACCCCCATACACACAGCATGATCTTGTATTCCATCCATCCTTCCTTCCTTTCATCCATCCATCCTCTGTCCCTCCCACTCATTCATCCTTGTTCAGTCCATCATTTTCACATGTTTATCCTTTCTTCTTCCTCCTTCCTCCATCTTTTCCCCCTATTTCATCCATATCTCTCGGTCAGGTTAATTCTTATGCACCCACTTATCTGTCCCTGTCCTTCTTTTGTCCTCTCTTTCATGTCTTGTCTCCTTCCTTCTTCCTATCTTTTCTGTCCTTCCTTCCCTGTTCTTTTCTGTCCTTCCTTCCTTAATTTTATTTCTCTTTCCTTCCTTTATTCTTTCGTTCATTTTCCTTCTTTCTTTCTTTCTTTCTTTCTTTCTTTCTTTCTTTCTTTCTTTCTTTCTTTCTTCTTTCTTTCTTTCTTTTTCCATCCTGCCTTCCTTCATTCTTTCTCTTTCCTTCCTTAATACTTTTGTTCTTTTTCATCCTTCTTACAATCTTTCTTTCTTTTCTGTCCTTCCTTTC
The DNA here is from genome assembly GCF_014805685.1 of Silurus meridionalis. Taxonomy (NCBI): domain Eukaryota; kingdom Metazoa; phylum Chordata; class Actinopteri; order Siluriformes; family Siluridae; genus Silurus; species Silurus meridionalis. The sequence goes on along the minus strand of NC_060891.1, from coordinate 25,246,448 downwards.
TTCCTTCCTTCATTCTTTCTTTTCCTTCCATCCTTCATTATTTCTTTCTTTCTTTTCCACCCTTCCTTCCTTCCCTCCTTTCTTCATTCTTTCTCTTCCATTCTTCATTCTTTCTTTCTTTTTTAAATTCCTTCCTTTCTTCATTCTCCTTTTCTTTTCCGTTTTCCTTCCTTTCTTGTTTAATAGAGTGTCTTAAAAGGGTGAGATCACTGATCACTGTCTGGTAAAAACCTTTTCCCATTCTTCTCTTTTTTTTCTTTCCCCTTCTTGTATCGCTCTCTTTTTTCTGGCTTCCTGATTCTTCTTCCTTCTTTCTTTCTTCCTTTTCTTGCTTTCTTATCTTCTTAAACTCTGGTGATAAAAAATGCAGCTTTACTTCTTTCTCTTTCTCTCTGGTGCTTTAGGGGAGTCTAATGCTCTTTCATGCATTCTGAGGTATTCACACTGGTAAAAAGGAGGAAAAATAATATTTGGATGTATGACGGAGTATTTTGTGCTAAATACACTCCTTCAGGGTTCGGAAAGTATTTTTGAAGTATGGCTCTTAAATTTTGTCATTAAGGGCACTCTCAGCTCTATATCCAGACGAAAACCCGGATTAAGATAAGATCTGTACCTTATATGCAGCCTCTCTCATGAACTGCTTTGCCGGCATTTTCCAGATGGCTGGAACGGTGATGACCCATCTGACGTCCACGTTATCAAACTCCGCCCCTGCCTGGTCACTCAGCTCCTGCAGCCAATCAGAACACAGTGTAAGATAAACAACTACAAAATAATAATAATAAAAAAAACAGCACAAAGATCTCCGGTACGATGCTGTTTACTTTAAGAGCCTGCTCCTTAAAGAAGGCGAGAGCGTAGGCAAATATATCCAAAGCCTTCACTTTCTTCCCATTTGCCGCGTGGAGGTCTGTGTCGATCGACAGATTCTGGGGGGAGGGAAAAAAAAAAACAGTAAACACACAGAAACAATAAAACGATAAATTAATGCTGTTTTATGTTGTATATACACCTTATGGGTAAAAACTTGTGAACGAATATCAATAAGATATTTTTTTAAACATCCCATTCCACATGTATGCTGTCAAAATAACCTCCACACCTCTGGGAAGATGTTCCACTAGAATTTAGAGAGATTCGCCATGAGCTCGCTTTGCACTGGGATACAATGTGCACACACTATACAGTGGAAAGAAAGGCATATGGCTAGAAATTGTACCAATACAGTAATCCCCCACTTTATCGCGGTTGGAATCTGGCGCCCCCCCTGGTTTATTGCGGAATTGCATTTGCCACATAACTACCGTATTTTCCGGACTATAAGCCACTACTTTTTTCCCCAGGCTTTGAACCCCTGCGGCTTAAACAACGAAGCGGCTAATTTATGGATTTTTCCTGGGTTTTTCTTGGTTTCACAAACTTCAAGCCAAAACACTGAGCCCCGTAACATAAGACCAATTAAATTGCCGAACGGGTTCAGGTGAACCAATGAAACTCTTTATATTAAATCAGATGCGCTCCCACTGAATCGGGCCGCACCACATCATAAATATGGATGATGTTCCTCTGACGTTTGACCTGCCGCTCACTCGGACTGTCAACAGGAAATGCGAATCATTCGTCACGCTCAAAAACAACCGGGCATGAAAAAAAACACACTTCACCTGTGTTCTGAGCTGCATGGCATCGGGAGAAAAGCTTCACTGATGGTGATTTTTAAACGCCGATGCCAAAAGAAAAACTTTTGAGAGAAATAGTTGTGAAAGGAAGGAGGAAGACAGTGAACAATGAATTTCTTGGTAGGCTACTGTTTAGATACAAGCCGTGTAACAGACACTGTCTTTTATTAAAGCCTGTGTAAAGTTCATTAGTTTCAGTGTAGACAGGTGCGGCTTATTTATGTTTCAAATAAAAATCTTTGTTAAATTCAGTGGGTGTGGCTTATATTTGGGTGCGCTTAATAGTCCGGAAATTACGGTAATTAGTTTGACTGATTTTTCCCGGTCTCTCAAAGATAGCATGATGGACCAAAAAACTTATATGGAATTGTTTTAATAAAGTTTTATG